>NC_086445.1:817742640-817967640 GCF_028390025.1 Pseudophryne corroboree | reverse complement strand
TGGGGGAATCCTGGTTAGTTTCTTTTCCTGCGCTTAGTAATATGCTTAAATTCAGCGGGTCGTCATGTCTGATCTGAAGTCTCAGTCAGGAGAGCGTACCAGGAGACAGGGAGAGGGCGGAGGGCCGACCGGGCGAGGGGGGGAGCAGCAGCGGTTTGACCCGCTGCCCCCCGCCGCCCGACCGCCTCACACTCTTCCGTAGCCCAGATCGCCTCGATCGGGTCCACCTCTTCCCCTCGACCCGGCACGTGTTTCCTCCGCCCGGGCCGCCGGCAGCCCTGCATCGACCGCAGGCAACCGCACAGCACTTGGTGGGAGAGGCAGTCGCGCCCCGGGGAACAGGGGGATCGGGAGGTACGGTTTGGCCTTGGGGTCACAAAGGCAGCCGTGCCCCCCATCTCCACTGGGGAGATGGGGACAGGCGACCGCCTGCGAGGCCCCAGCCGCGCCACGCACCACACCGGAGCGGGGTGCGGGCGATCGATGGGGGAGCGACCTTCAGACAGGCGTAGCCCCGGGAAAAACCCGGGGCTGCAAGGTCGATGATCAATGTGTCCTGCAATTCACACTAATTCTCGCAGCTAGCTGCATTCTTCATCGACGCGCGAGCCGAGTGAACCACCGCTGAGAGTCGTGGCTCTCTTTTTTTTTTCCGTTCGCTCCATGGCCGGCAGGGGCGCTCAGCGTTTCTCAAAAAAGGGGTCAGGGAGAACGCTCCCCTTGGGCCCTGGTGCCCGGGCGCCCGGATGGCGAGCCCCAGCGGGTGCCGGGGGACCCGGAAGCACAGGGCATGGGGACGGGCCGCGAACCCGTCCCGCGCCGGGTCCCTGCAGAGCTCCTGTCAGGCGACCACGCCATCTCGGGACTTCTCAACCTACCGCGCCTTCCCCCTCTCCGGGGCGGGGAGGGCCGCGAGTGGTACCCGGATCGGCCTGGAGGGGACAGTCGAATGTGCGTGCGCCCACGTCGGGCCGTCCCGGGCTCATCCCGCCGCCGGATCCAGGGGTTACGGGGAGGGGCTGCGGAGGCCCCCCGTACGTCAGGAGCGTCCGGGGGGGCGCAGGGTTGGGCCTACTCGGGAGCGGCCATGCCGGGTGCCCATCGCCACCGGCCGCGGCTGTCCCCTCCGTCACTACGGAGGCCGCGTCCGGGGCGCCGGGTCCGGCGCAGCACCGCCCCTTCATCCCACTCTCGTCTCTCCACTGCCGCCTCGTCTTTTCTGTTTCATCTCCGGGCCCAGCCGGCACGGCCGGGCCCCCCACGATCCGCGCCTCTCTCGGCTGGACGCCACGGTTCGCGGCCGAGCCGTTAATGATCCTTCCGCAGGTTCACCTACGGAAACCTTTTTACGACTTTTACTTCCTCTAGATAGTCAAGTTTGATCGTCTTCTCGGCACTCCGCCAGGGCCGTTTCCGACCCCGGTGGGGCCGATTCGAGGACCTCACTAAACCATCCAATCGGTAGTAGCGACGGGTGGTGTGTACAAAGGGCAGGGACTTAATCAACGCAAGCTTATGACCCGCACTTACTGGGAATTCCTCGTTCATGGGGAATAATTGCAATCCCCAATCCCTATCACGAACGGGGTTCAGCGGGTTACCCGCACCTGCCGGCGAAGGGTAGACACACGCTGATCCGTTCAGTGTAGCGCGCGTGCAGCCCCGGACATCTAAGGGCATCACAGACCTGTTATTGCTCGATCTCGTGTGGCTGAACACCACTTGTCCCTCTAAGAAGCTGGACGCGGACCACCGGATGTCGCGTAGCTAGTTAGCATGCGGGAATTAACCAGACAAATCGCTCCACCAACTAAGAGCGGCCATGCACCACCACCCACAGAATCGAGAAAGAGCTATCGATCTGTCAATCCTTTCCGTGTCCGGGCCGGGTGAGGTTTCCAGTGTTGAGTCAAATTAAGCCGCAGGCTCCACTCCTGGTGGTGCCCTTCCGTCAATTCCTTTAAGTTTCAGCTTTGCAACCATACTCCCCCCGGAACCCAAAGACTTTGGTTTCCCGGAAGCTGCTCGGCGGGTCATGGGAATAACGCAGCCGGATCGCCGGTCGGCATCGTTTATGGTCGGAACTACGAAGGTATCTGATAGTCTTCGAACCTCCGACTTTCGTTCTTGATTAATGAAAACATTCTTGGCAAATGCTTTCACTCTGGTTCGTCTTGCGCCGGTCCAAGAATTTCACCTCTAGCGGCACAATACGGTTGCCCCCGGCCGTCCCTCTCAATCATGTCCCCAGTTCCGAAAACCAACAAAATAGGAGACCGGAGTCCTATTCCATTATTCCTAGCTGAAGTATCCAGGTGACCGGGCCTGCTTTGAACACTCTAATTTTTTCAAAGTAAACACTTCGGGCCCATGGGGCACTCAGTCAAGAGCATCGGGGAGGCGCCGAGAGGCAGGGGCTGGGTCAGGCGGTAGCTCGCCTTTCGGCGGACCGCCAGCTCGATCCCGAGATCCAACTACGAGCTTTTTAACTGCAGCAACTTTAATATACGCTATTGGAGCTTGACATATTTTTATTCAAAAAACTCACAACAAAGCTGTACAAATATATACAAAAACAAACTATACAAAAACCAGCCTGTACAAAAAACAAAAACAGCCCCATCTTGGGTAAAATAAGTCCATAGACTCACAGTCCATATAGGGAAAGCCTCCCAAAGTCCTTTCAGTTAGAGGCTAAATTAAAAGCAAAAATGGGGCCATCACCAAAACAAACTTTAACAAATTCCATCACAAGTATTTACAACATAAGCTAAGAAGAAGTGAAAAAGCTTCTCAGATATACGTAACCCATATTTCAAAAAACAAATTAGATCACAAAATCTACGGGGGGGTCGTGAAGGACAGAAAAGCCATAGTTGGAAAAGACACCGGACTTCAACCACCCACTCAAGGGGGTTTAAGGTGCCGCCACAACCTAGACCACACCACGGCATCCATCCGGCGCTTCTCCAAATCCCTTATCTTCCACACCTCGTGAAGAATATCACCTGCCACCACTTCACAAGGGAGGACTTTTTGTCTGATTGATACCTGACACCGTGCATTCCATGTGAAGTACCTAATCACTACACTAACTAGAAACAGAGTGGTTAAAGCAAAGTGACCCACTCTCTTGAATGCCCCGTAAACCCACTCAGGGTAACTAAGACCCGAAAGGCCCGGGATGCCCAAGGCTCTGGACACTCTCCTATAAACCTCCACATTGAAAGGACACCTGAGCAAGAAATGGTCCATTGTCTCCTCCTCCCCTGGACACTCCTCCCGTGGGCAGCCACAATCATCAGCATTTCTGTACTTCAAGTTTCCTCTCACGTAGAGCCTTCCGTGAAAGGAGAGCCAGGCAATGTCACGAAACTTCAGTGGGATTCTCTGAGAGTTAACCAGAGCCAGCCCATCTGAAGACAAACTACCCGGGCAGTCTTTCAGTGCCAGCGGTTCCCAGAAATGAGACCGCAAAATTCTCCTCTCCAGCTCCCTTCTAGAGGAGTTTTTGACCTCCCCCGCTTCCAGGCCCCATCGCCTTGTCACCTTCAAGCTAGGAGCCACGTAAGCCGGGAGGTATCCATGCCTGACTCTCAAACTCTTTACACTCCCTCCCTCTAGCCAAGCATTGAGGAAGGGAAACATCCAGGCTCTAAAACCCTCTAGCCATCGAGGAGGAGTCTCTAACTGGAGACTTTCCAGATGCAACTTAAGAAAGGTCAACAAAAAGAATAGCACTGGGTTGACCATTCCCAGGCCTCCTTCCCTCCTCGATCTGTAGGTGACAGTCCTCTTAATCAGATTCAGCCTGTTTCCCCAGAGCATCTGGAAAAACAGAGCATAAATCTTGGTCCATCTAGACTCTGGCAAGAGGCACACGTAGCTGACATACAAAAAGACCGGAATCAGAAAAGTTTTGATCAAGTCAACCCTTTCCCTAAGAGACAGCTTCCATCTCTTCCATTGCTCTACCTTCCGGCCGGCCTCATCCAGTCTAAGATCCCAATTCCGAGTGGCATAATCGCCGGGGCCAAATCTGATGCCTAAAACTTTGATCTCCTGATCTTCGGGAACCCGAAGCATCTGAGTATTCCTGGACAGATGACATCACAGCATCCGCCTCAGATGGATCAGACAAGACAACTGTGACATCGTCCGCGTAAGCCACCACTTCCAGTGAAAAATCCTGGCTCAGCCGGACCCCTCTCACAATGCCACCCTCCAGGCTTCTGACGAAGGGGTCGATAGCAAAGACATATAGGAGGGTGCTCAGAGGACAGCCCTGCCTGACACCCGAATCCACCGAAAAAGTAGGGCCCACCCAACCATTTATCAGAGGGAAGCTCTCGGCTTGCCTATAGATGACACGCAGCCAATCAACCACCCTCACTGGGAGGCCATACCGTTCAAGCAAAGCCCACAGGTACTCATGGTTAACCTTATCAAACGCCTTTGACTGATCCAATGCCAGCAGGTACTTTCCCCATCTCTCAGCACGGCACCGTTCCACAGCCTCCCGGACGCCAAGGACAGCACTAAAGGTGCTCCGGCTCTTCACAGTACAGTGCTGGGAGGGAGAAAGCAGAGACCCGGAAACTTCCATCAGTCTATTAAAGAGTACCTTTGCCAGAATCTTACGATCCGTATTAAGAAGGGCGATGGGGCGCCAATTCTCAATACGGGACGGATCTTTCCCCTTAGAAAGCAAGATAAGGGCAGACAATCTCATGGAAGGAGGGAGCAAACCCTCACCCAGGCTTTCATTAAATACTTCCATGAGACGCGGGGCCAGGAGGTCACCAAAGATCTTATAAAACTCGGAGGTTAACCCATCCGGTCCTGGGGCCTTCTTCATAGACAAGGAGTCTATGGCCTCCCTGACCTCGTCCACCGTTATCAAGTCTCCCAGGGAATCAAGAGAACTGCCAAAATTCTCGAGACCAGAAGTCTCCCTCAGAAACCGTTCCATCCTCTCTCTGATAAGCAGTTTCTCAGATAAAAGGTCGGAGTAAAAGGTTTGCACAACTTCCAGAATGCCTTCCTTATCCTCACGAAGGACACCCCGGTCATCACGCAACCCCCTCACCTCCTTACAGTCAACCGAGTTCCTGCAGCTCTGGTAGGAATCAGGAGAGTGGTATTTACCATAATCCCTTTCCAGAACCAAGGACGCATACCGGTCATACTGATACTCTTTCATCTGGGCCTTTACTCGGGAGATCTCCCCACTATTCCCCTGCTCAGAAATTAAGAAATCCAGTTTCTTTCTCAAGGCATGGTAGACATTCCTTTTTAACAAGTTTCTCTTGGCTACGAGGTTGCGGAAAAAGCTGCGAGCCCTCTTCTTGCATACCTCCCACCACTCAGACCTACTCCAGCCTGCCTCCAAAAGTGACTCCTGAGATTGAAAGAAGTTCCTGAAAGACTGTCTGATCTCATCCTCCTTTAGAAGTTCAGAGTTCAGACGCCACAGGCCCCGTCCCTTCTGAGGAGTTTCCGAGGCGTTCAAGGATGCACACAGGAAAACGTGATCGGAGAATTCTACTAACTTCAGCACCGTAGCCGAAGTTTTAGAACTCTCCTTAACGAAAAACCTGTCTATCCTACTCCTACACCTACCTCTAAAATAGGTGAAACCCGTGAGGTCTGGGGAATGGCGAATATGCATATCCACCAGGCCTACCGGTCTAACCATACTAGCTAAAAAAAGGGAATCATAGCCCAGAGTAGTCTTTGAGCCTCCCCTATCTTCAGGCCTAAGGACGGTGTTAAAGTCACCACCAAAGATTATCTGCCTGCCCGAAAAAAGATATGGCTTTATCTCCCTGAAAAGACACTTCCTGTCCCATTTAGTCTGGGGACCATAGATGTTAATAAGTCTCAGGTCGTGCCCTCTCAGGTTGACATCCAAAACCATACATCTGCCTACTTGAATCTCAATAACCCGATGGACAGTTATCAAGCCGGTAAAAAGAACTGCCAACCCACCGTACGGCTCGGCCGCAAGAGACCAATAGGAGGGACCGCGTCTCCATTCGGCCTTCGCCTTATGGAGATCAGCAAGTCGACCAACCCTAGTCTCCTGCAAAAACAAAAAATCAACCTCAACCGTGTCGAAAAAATTAAAGGCCATGTAACGAGCACGCTCGGACAGAACAGATGCCACATTAATAGTGGCAAATCTAATAGGTTGGGAAGCCATCCTTACAGGGTTATTTCAAGCAGGACCTAATCACTTCTTCTTCACTTGTCGAAGGGACACGTCTTCCGATGAGCCCCACCTCTTTACACTAACCCCCGGAGGAACCACCTCACCTTCCCCGAGGTCAACCTCCTCCCCAACAGAAACTGAAATCACAGGGACAGAACCCAAAACAACTGCCGACCCCCCTCCTCCATCAGGAGGTTCTGGGGCAGGACACACAGCTGGGTCGGTTGAAGACACAAGGCTAGGGCCAGGCGCAGGGACCTCCACATCAGCCATGAGCAGACTCTGTGCCATGACTACAGGTTGGTCCACAGTCCCAGGAGCCACCACCGGGTCCACCGTACCCCCCTTCTCAAAGACCCTTCGCAGGGTCGGAGCCAGCACCTGTGCCTGAGATGACACAACCTCTTTACCTCCACTGGCAATGAATTTGCCAAGCACAACTGCCTCCCCTGCCATCTCACTCCTCCCTCTGGACCTACCTGGGTACGGGGAACCGCCTGCCACCCTCCTTCTCTGCCGTAACTTCCTAGACTTTAGCACTAACTCCCCAGAATCCTCCCTCACGATTTCACCCTCTTCCTCCTCCTCCTCACTAGAAATTGTAAAGAAGCGATTTGTCAGAACAATGCTATCATCATTCTGCCCCTTCTTATTCTTCTTCGCCTTTGCCCCTTTACCCTTCACCACAAGTTTAAAGGGGGCCTCTTCCTGTACAACAACTTCAGCCACCGGAGCAGCACCCCCGATGGACCTGCCACTTCCATGGGGGCTACAGCAGGAGGCACCACCACAGCCACCGAAGTACTAGGAACCGGGCCCAAGACCTCCTCCTCCACTCTCCTAGAGATCTCCTCTAATTCCTTGTCAAAAGAACGATTGTGAAAGGCTTCAGGACACCTACTGTATGGATGACCCATCATGCCACATAGATTACAAGAGATGGTATCGCAATCTTTTGACAGATGGCCCATCCCGCCACATTTGGAACACTTCTGCTCCGGGCAGTCCCGACTGAAATGCCTAAAATCGCCACACCTGTGGCATTTACGGGGCTGCCCAGGGTAGAAGCATTGAATCCTGTCCCTACCTATGTAAGCGGCCGAGGGAATGTGGCTGCCATTCACTAATTTAACTGTAGCAGTCCACGTACCCCCCCATACACCCAGTGCACCTGGGACTTTTTCAATGGGGGAAATTATTTTTTCCACGAATCTTTTGAGCCAAAAGCTCAAATCAATCTCACTCAGAGACTCGTTCCGGACCAATATGGTAATTTTGGTCCTCTCCTGTCTCGTTATTGCCAAGGCCCTAAACTTGTCTATGGCTCACTCAACTTGGCCGTACCCCACTTTGCCCAGGAAGCCTGTAACCCATTATAACTGACAAAACTCAAATCGAACTCAGGCGTCCCCACCGGGTGTATACAGGCGAACAAATCAGATGCCTCAAAACCCAAAGAAAATAAATTTTTCAAAAAATCAACTCTACACGGAGGAGGCTCCTCCCCTAGCCACTTTAACTGAACGGCATTACGCCGCTTCGCTGGCTGCCCACCCACGGGGTTCTACTGAGGAACTCTCCCAGGGCCGCTAGCCATGCTGGCGTACGAAGTTACACCCGGGACCACTTAGCTCCGTCCAGCCTGATTAGCTGCTTCACTCGCCACCAAATTCAGTCTCCGCTGAACAACCTCCATGGCGGCCAAAGCGGGCCCCACCCGTGCAGGAACACTCAAACTGTCACCGTAGATGGACTCTACTATCTGCTTCTGGCCGGAACTCAAACCACCCCTATCCAAACCCGGCAACCCTTGAGCCAACGTAACTGGCTTGACCACAGGCACACCTTCAGGGGGAACCAAACCACCGGACTTCCCACCATTTTCCAAAACCACATCCCCCGCACAATAATAGCGGCATTCTCCACCACACCAACAGCCGCCACAGCCGAAGGCTGAGGAGGATTCGCCGGCACTTCTACACACCCAGAATCATCCCCAGGGGACACCACTGATCTTACCCCCTCCAAATTACGAATGGAATTATACATGGGGTGCTCTACCTCCGGGGGCCCCACAACCTCCAGAGTTTGCCTATTCGGAGGCAGTTGCACTGATGACTCCGCCTCCAAACACGCCCTAACCTCTGCCGCTTTAATTTTCAATCTCCACTCCTCCAATTCCGCCAGTTTAGCACCCAGCTCTCCCTCCAACGCAGCCAGCTCAACTGAAAGCACTGGCCTCTCCCTACTATAGGCCCTATTCCTATTTCTTCTTTTTGTTGCAATTGCCTTTCTGAGCTTAGCAATCTCTTGCTCCAGGGCAGGAAGCGCAGCATCCAAATCAGCGATCACAGCAGCGGATGACTCCGCAATGACTACCTCCACAGATGCAGGTAGTTGCGGCTGCGACACACTAACTGAAACCCGCACTTGCACATCCCCCTCCACTGCTACTGATACATCCATCTGCTGATCTAACAGCTGACCCTCCACATCTTTAACCCCAATTTGCTGCACCAAACTCTGTTTTAATTCAGAAATCAGGACATCCCCACCAATAACGGCAGTGGGATTGAGCTGCAAAACAGAAGATTGCTGTGCAGAAAAACTCAAACCCTGAACCTGCCCATCCACTTCCCCAGTCACAGACACAACTGGCTGCAGCTGCACATTTCCATTAATCACCAACAACTTTGATCATTTGCTACAGCACTTTTAAACTTTAACTCCTGATCATCCAAACCGCTCAGCACCAGGCTTTGCCCGCAACCCCCTGCAGCCACAGACAGTGGTGCACCCAGGGGGGGGGGGGGGGTTCCGAGCACCCAGAAACCCCCTCCACTAAAATAAAATTATTTTTTTTTTTTTTTAGCTGCATGGGTAGTATTAATGGCTGTCTAGCGTCCTCTGCACCCTGCTGTATTCCTGGTGGCACTTGTAAGTGCAGTAAAAGTTTACTTTATTTTAATTATAGTACATATATATCCATGTGCATACATATATACACATGTATATACATACATACATATAAACACACACACATGATATATACATGTGTATATATACGTGTACTGTATGTGTGTGTGTATATATATATATATATATATATATGTATGCATGTTTAATATGCTATGTATATGTGTTTATGTATGTATGTGTGTATATATATATATACCCTTGTAGTAGCCGGCACTCGGAAAGCCTCCGTGGGCTTTCTGGCTCAGGTGCCATCCTATGAGGTTTCCACCTCCATCACTATCCCATGTAAAGAAGGCGGCACTCAGACTTGAAGGTGCAAAAGAATATTTAGTAAACAAGCTGCAGAGTTACATCAACGTTTCGGGGTGCGCAGCCCCTTCATCATCAACGTTTTGGGGCGCGCAGCCCCTTCATCATCCTGATGAAGGGGCTGCGCACCCCGAAACGTTGATGTAACTCTGCAGCTTGTTTACTAAATATTCTTTTGCACCTTCAAGTCTCTGAGTGCCGCCTTCTTTACATGGGATATATATAGATATATATAGATATATATAGATATATATATACACACACACAGACACACTAGTTTTACGGACCCAGCATATACTGGGTCACCCCAGTCCCCACCCCCGTGATTGGCTCCAACCAGTTCTGGAAACACCCCCATGCAAATCCTGCGTTTGCCACTGACAGACAATACCAGATTTTTCCCAGGCTCCAACCCCTTCATACCGGACTCTGGCCCCGGGCTTTGCCCGCACCCACCTACAGCCATAAACAATGCTTGAGGATCCCCCGGCTCCAGTATACTGGAGTTTGGCCCCAGGCTTTGCCCACACCCCCCTCCCTCCACAGTCTTATCCCCCAGCTGCACAGAGCTGGAGGACCGACTCCCAGCTACTTCGGGAGCCAAGCGGCTCCCCTCCACAGGCACCGATACTTCTGGGGACAATGCACATTCTTCTGTCTTCACCGGGCCTCCCACCGCAGATAGATGAACAGGTCCTCGTTGATCTTCTGCCGCAGACAGCATAGATGCCACCTGCAGACTCTCCATGCCGCACACAGGAGCCAGGGGCTCACCAGTTGCCACCAACAGCCCAATCCCCTCAGCAGGAGCCACAGGTAACAAAGGAGCCGATGGCTCCATTTTTTCCACACTTTCTAAATTCCCAGGCACCAATAAAGCTTTCTCAGGGTTTTGTATTATGCTCATTTTGTGTTGTAGTCCAGCTGCTGCATTACAGGCTTGTAGACCCACATTGACTGCTGGGACCTGTAGTTCCACTTGCTGCACATGCACCTCACTTTTGGCACAGTCCTGCTTTAAATTGCTCACGCCATGTACCATCAACTTCCCACTTGGCTGCAAATCCACAGCAACTGCTGACAGCTGCCCCGGTCCCCGCTGGCTGATTGCAATCACCTCCATACAACATACAGGAGCCGGCTGCTCCCCCTCTGCTTCCTGCTGCACAAGGTACAAATCTTTTGTAGATATATGAGCAGATTGCTCCATTACTATATTCAAATGTGCTTCCCCTGCTCCCATAGTATGCATAGGAGCTTCACACATAAATAAGGCATTTGCAGGGTCTTTCTCCACCATGTTCACCCCAAACTGCAATCCAGACGTCTCATCACAGGTTTGCAGCCCTGCAGCAGCAGCTGCTGGGACCTGTAGTTCCACGCTCTCCTCATGTTCACCACTTTTTACAGGGCCTTGCTTTACACGGCTCACACCATGCACTTCCAATTTCATACAGGGCTGCAGACCCATATTAGCTGCTGGGATCTGTAGTTCCACTTGCTGCACAGGCACCTCACTTTTGGCACAGTCCTGCTTTAAATTGCTCACGCCATGTACCACCATCTTCCTGCTTGGCTGCAAATCCACAGCAACTGCTGGGACCTGTAGTTCCACACACTCACAAACATTTTGCTTTACAGACACCTGTTTTTCACTGTGTACAGGCATTTTTTCACATGGCTGTAGGCCCAAAGCGGTCGCCGGGACCCCCCTATCCTCCGGTCTTCTGGTCACACCAACTGCACAGGGGACCAGAACCACACTGGGGTTCAGCCTGCTCGGCGTTATTAACTTGCGTCCACTAGGCAGAAATAAGCCAATTTCACCCCCTTGGCTAGGGTTACCTTCACTCGTGCTTTCTACATCCGCCAAGCTTGCCGCCTGGGATGGGGCCACACCATGTGGCTTCGCCTATTTTTTGGGGGGTACCCCGCTTGGGCCACCCCCCGAGGCTCTCCAGCTCGTATCCGTAACCTCCATACTCCCACCCTGCCTGTACAGCCCCCAGATGGATCAGGGGGAGGACCAGGGCCAGGCCCTGCAGGCAGGGGACTCTCCTGGGAAGCAGCCCCAGGAGGCTCCATGATTCTGGGGAAGATCCCCCAGGAAAGGTCCTGGCTTCGGCCTAGACACGGTTCTCTGGAGCTCAGCTACACACAACCTTACACCGCGGCTGCTGGCACCAGACTTGCCCTCCAATGGGTCCTCGTTAAAGGATTTAAAGTGTACTCATTCCAATTACAGGGCCTTGAAAGAGTCGTGTATTGTTATTTTTCGTCACTACCTCCCCGAGTTGGGAGTGGGTAATTTGCGCGCCTGCTGCCTTCCTTGGATGTGGTAGCCGTTTCTCAGGCTCGCTCTCCGGAATAGAACCCTGATTCCCCGTTACCCGTAATCACCATGGTGGGCGCAGAAAGTACCATCGAAAGTTGATAGGGCAGACATCCGAATGCGTCGTCGCCGTCACGGGGACGTGCGATCGGCCCGAGGTTATCTAGAGTCGCCAGAGAGGCTGGGGGCGGCGGGAGGCCGGGGCCGACCCGCCGGGAACCCCCGGATTGGTCTTGGACTGATAAATGCACGCATCCCTGGGGGTCAGCGCTCGTCGGCATGTATTAGCTCTAGAATTACCACAGTTATCCAAGTAACAGGGTCGAGCGATCAAAGGAACCATAACTGATTTAATGAGCCATTCGCAGTTTCACTGTACCGGCCGTGTGTACTTACACGTGCATGGCTTAATCTTTGAGACAAGCATATGCTACTGGCAGGATCAACCAGGTAGCTCTCGGTATCGGCCAGTGCGTGCCCAAACGGGGGCCGCGGCACGCACCGTCTCGAAAGCGGCGGGTCCGCCGGCGCACAGCAGAGCGGACCGGGGCGGGTCTCGAGCCGAGGGGGACCTCAGAAAAGGGGGACGGGAGGAGGATAACTGTCGTCCTGGTCGGGCCGATTGGGAAGCTCGGAGTCGGAGTGGACGGCGGGGCCAGGCCGCCCCGCGCCGTCGGGCGGACACCCCGGGGAGGGGGACGTCGCCACGCTCGATTTCGCCTGTTTTCGCCTCACCCAACAATCTGTTCGCTTGGAAACCGGTGCAAGCCGTCCTGGGGGGTGGTTTTTTTTGCTGGGACGGCAGCAGCTGCCCCCAGCCCCACCTCATCCCGATCTACGCCTGACAGGTTTCATCTTGTCCTGGGTGGAGGTGAAAGGGTGTAAAGAGGTTCCATCTCGCAGGGCTCCGTCGCCCTTCCAGGATGCCGCCGCCTGGCGCCCGGGCATCCGCGGCTTCCGCCGGCTCCCTCCGAAAAGCACCTCCCACTCTCCCTGCCTCCTGGACGGTCTCCTGCCGGCCTCGCTCCGAGTCTGCGCTTCTCTCTCGCCATGCTGCGAGACTCTACTCCTATCCCGCGCTCTCCCTCTCTCACTCTGACCTCCGCCCCATCTGGCCCTCCCGTCCGCGGCGGGCGGGCCCGGCGGGCGAACCCTTCCGTGCGGCTGCAAGGAGCGGCCGTTGGGGTGAGCCGCGTCCTCGGATCTCGATGCGACGCACGTTCGGTTCCTGGGAAATCGTGTGCTCCGCCGGGGTCCGGGGGCGAGCGCCCTTCGCTGGGCGAGGGGGGCGCTTCCCCGGCACCCCTGGCGGCATCAGGCACCTGCGGGTGCTGACAAACGGAGCAGACCATGCCGCATGGAGTCGGGTGCAAGCCCGCCCGGCTCCGGCCCAGAGCGCACGGGCGGGCACCTGGGGACCAGATACCCTCAAAAGCAGAGGGGTTCTGGGTGCGCCGTGGGCAGAGGGAGGGTCTGTTCGCCTGAAGCCAGCCGATACCCCTGGGTTCCGGCCGAGCGATCGTCCCTCCCCGCCGGGGCGCAGGGTGCCACATCGATCGGGTTGCAGAAAGAAAAGAGTAATTTTCATTCGGTTCACTGTTTCCATACCGTAATCCATCCACCACCTGTAGATCTCGCTGATGAGTTCTCTCGGACGTAGTGGGACAGGAGGCGCGCGCGACACTTTCGCGGTGCGCTCTCCAATTTTTCCCCGAGGTCTTGGAAGTGCCTCCCAGCCTGAGGAACACCGGTCCACACTCATCGGCGAGACTTCCACAAATTGCAGTACCCGATTTGGACCGCTGCGGGGCGCTGCCTCCGGGGGAGAAGGAGACGTGCCCGGGCCGTACGGCGGGCTCCAACGGACGCCCGTCGCGGACCCTTTATCGGCCTCATAGGGGAGATGGCCCTGCCCCTGCTGTTCTACGAGCTCCGCAGCTCTCCTGTCACGAGCCCTTTCGCAGGAGCTCCAAAGAATTTGGCTTGTTGGACCCCGGTTCCTGGAGCCCTGCCTGGGCAGAATCGGATGCAAGAAGGCCCTGCCCATGCTGATCTCTGAGCTCCGCGCATCTTCTGTCACGGGTCCTTTCGCAAAAGCTCCAGGGAACCAGGCTACTCGGCCCCTGCCCTCCGCTTGCTCCTAGAGATCCGCCGGAGGTGTGCTGTGGTGGGTAGCGACACGAGTGACCGAGGGCGCGCTTGACCCAGGATTCCTCCTCTCCTCCCCGAAACCCTGGAAGCGCCGGCTGGCCCTGGGCGCTCCGGTCCGCACTCATCCGTAAAACTTCCGCACGGGAGGCGGACGCATTCCCGGACCTGGGGTCGCCCGAGGAGAGGACCGGCGCATGTGGGGGGGAGGCGCCGGGTGGCGGGGGCGTCCCAGCGCCACCCGCCGGCGCTCCCCGGTGGCCGGAGCCGGCTCCGACCGCGCCGCTGTGGGGGGAAGGGGGAAATGGTGGAGCGCGACGCGCCCCCGTCCCCCATGGCCGGGCGGACAGGGGGGGGAGGAGCTCGGCCTGTCCCGTGCCGCTGCTGCGGCGCCCCCCGCTGGCCGCCTGATGCCACTGCAGGGAGATTTCACGCGTTGTTTCGGGGGGGGGGAATAAATACCCCAGGTGGACGCAAGATGGACAGAGGGCCCAGGACCTCGTATGTCGGAGCCCGGGGCCCGTATCTCCGCCACTGCGCCCCCCGCTGGCCGCCCGATGCCACTGCAGGGAGATTTCACATGTTCTCTTGGGGGAAAAAATTCCCCGGGGCGAAAGGAAGCGGGACACGGGGGGCCCGTGCCCGAATCCCCGCAGCGGCGCCACCCGCTGGCCGCATGGTGTAACTGCAGCTCTTTGCAAAAAAATAAAGAAACAGTGAAAAAAAAATTATACAGTAAATGCCGAATTGGGAATAAATATTAGTCCCACTCTCCCCGCCCGGGCAGCCCGGGGAAGGGTGTCCCCGCCGGCCCCGGAGCGGACCAGGGAAGCAAGCCGCTGCAGTCCGCTGCACTCGCGCTGGCTCTCCGTTCAAATGGGGTACCTCCGGCCAAGTCCCCGGCCGGGACTTGGCTCGCTGGAGAGGGAGTCTGCGCCACCCGCTGGCCACATGCTGTAACTGCAGCACTTCGCAGAAAAATAAAGACAGTGAAAAAAAATTATACAGTAAGTGCCGAGTTGGGAATAAATATTAGTACCACTCTCCCCGCCCGGGCAGCCCGGGGAAGGGTGTCCCCGCCGGCCCCGGAGCGGACCAGGGAAGCAAGCCGCTGCAGTCCGCTGCACTCGCGCTGGCTCTCCGTTCAAATGGGGCGCCTCCGGCCAAGTCTCCGGCCGGGACTTGGCTCGCTAGGGAGGGAGAGGTAGGGCCTACCCCTCCCGTCGAGTTCCACGCACCCCGGACAGACCGAAGCTTAAGTCCGGCGGAGGAAGGGGATCGTCCGGCCCCTCCTCCCCTCCCGGTGGACACTCTGCATTGCACACACCGACACCCATTCCAGTCTGGTAAACGTGATTCTCGGGGACTTGCGAGAATTGTATACTGGGTAGTTGAGACATGACTCCCCTATCACCTCCCAGGGTCAGACTCATGGGGACCTCATTTTAGGTCCCCACCATGTCGGAGGTCCCACCAGTGTTGGTGTGCTGTCCGGCCCTTGTCCCCATTAGGATATATAAACAAGTGCACACACACACACTTATTAGAGATGTGCACCGGGCCTTCGTGTTGTGGATCTGTATTGGTTTTGACAAAACCGCCCTTGTGGGTTTTGGTTTTGTACTTTTTTTTTAAATCATAAAAACAGTTAAAATCACAGACTCTGGCCCTGTTTTTGTTCTTACATTATTATTAACCTCAATAAAATTTTCCAATCAGTTCCTCTCTATTCGGACCATTTCACAGATCACAATCATTATTTCATCCAGTTAAATCCAAAAGGGTGTACCAAGCTAGCTTGCTTAAGCTAAGTGACAGCAGTGGGCAGCAAACAGGTGGCCATTAACAATACAGTGCCTTGCTAAAGTATTCACCCACTCAGAGCCGGCCCTAACCAATATGATGCCCTAGGCAAGATTTTGGCTGGTGCCCCCTAGCACCACCGCTGGTTCTGCCTCTGACCTTGCACCTCTTTCCCAGCACCATCACCCCTCACCCATAGCAGTCCTTGTACCCCCTATATTTTAAATAGGAACAGTTTGCACATTTGAAGCACAGCCCAAAAAGGGGCATCTTCTTGCTGGGAAGGGGCATGGCCACACAATAGTAATTCCAATTATGCCACACAGTACTGCAACTTTATTCACATTTTATCTTGCGATAGTGTCCATCATTCATATTACATCGCACAGTAGTATAATTTTACCTTATAAACGTTACTCCTCACAGTAGAGCCCCTTATTCACATTACATCACACTGAATTGCTCCTTATTCACATTACACCACACCTTATTGCTCTTTATTCACATTAGACGACACAGTAGTGCCCTTTCTATATGCAACGCCACATAGTAGAGCACCTTATACACATAATGCCACACATTAGTAATGCATTTATACACAATTCCACACAGTAATGCCCCTTACACATATGAGATACATTAATGTCCTTATAAACATAATGCACCTTACACATTATGACAACCTTTATTAATGCCCTTTTACACATTGTCCCTTACACATATGCCGCACATTATTAATGCCCTTATACACATCATGACACACATAGTGCCCCCTACACATTTGCTGCACATTATTAGTGCCCCTATACACATAATGACACACATACAGTAGTACCCTGTTACACATATGCCGCACATTATTAATTCCCTTATACACATAATGACACACATAGTGCCCCTTTACACATATGTTGCACATTATTAATGCATTTTTACGTGACACACATAATGCTCCTTACACATATTCCGAACACTACTGCACAAACAACCCACTCACATGCACACAGCACTCACACTTCCACTAACACTGTGACCTCTGCCTCTGCTTGGATACAGATGTGTCCTCATAAATCTTGCATCAATGCTAAAGTCGGGCACCTTTTTTGAATGACAATGCATCTTATTTGCATTGCTATGTGGCTAGGATGCACAAGCAGCTTCTGCTGATTAAACTGATATGCAGCATGCCTATATACTGTGTGAGACTGTGGCTGTATCTGCATATGAAATGCTACACACAGAATATAGGCATGCCGCATATCATTTTAATCAGCAGAAGCTGATGATGCCCATAGGCATATCAAATGCCCTAGGCAATTGCCTAGTTTGCCTATGCCTATGGCCGGCTCTGCACCCACTTTTGCATTTTTCATGTTTGGTTGCCTTACAACCTGGAATTAAAATGGATTATTTGAAGGTTTGCATAATTCCATTCACAGACATGCCTACAACCTTGAAGATTTTTTTTTTTCATTGTGAAGCAAACAACAAATGGGACAAAATAACAGAAAACTTCAGCGTGCATAACTATTCACCCCCCTAAAGTCAGTACTTTGTAGAGCCACGTTTTGCGGCAATTACAGCTGCAAGTCGCTTTGGATAAGTCGCTATGAGCTTCCTACATCTTGCCATGGGTATCTTTGCCCATACCTCAAGGCAAAACTGCTCCAGCTCCTCCTTCATGTTGGATGGTTTCTGCTTGTGAACAGCAGTCTTCAAGTCTGACCACAGATTCTCAACTGGATTGAGATATGGGCTTTTATTTATTATTTATTTATTAACAGTTTCTTATAAAGCGCAACATATTCCGTTGCGCTTTACAATTAGAACAATAGTAATAGAACAAAACTGGGTAAAAACAGACAGACATAGAGGTAGGAAGGCCCTGCTCGCAAGCTTACAATTTATCGGGAAATAGGCATAGATACACAAGGATAGATGCTACCTATTGCATAATGGTCCACAAAATTGCTAGGTTCTTAATTGGTTGTATGATTTGATCACCCCGCAATGTTGGCCAAGTGTCAGGAGGATGTGAGAGTAAAGAAAGACAAGATATGTGATGTTATGTGTACTGTACAGAGAGGATGTAATTAGATAGGGAAGCACTGAAGGTTATGCGGGTGGGTCTGGAATTTGACTATGTCAAATCTGGCTTTGACTAAGCCATTCCAACACAGTTAAATGTTTCCCCTTAAACCACTGAAGTGTTGCTTTACAGAATACTTTGGGTCATTGTCCTGTTGGAAGGTGAACCTCTGTCCCAGTCTCAAATCACAGGCAGACTGAAACAGGTTTTGCTCAAGAATATCCCTGTATTTAGCATCATCCATCTTTCCCTCGACTCGAAACAGTTTCCCAGTGCCTGCTGCTGAAAAAGATCCCCACAGCATGATGCTGCTGCCACCACCATGTTTAACTGTGGGGATGGTGTTCTTGGGTTGATGGGATGTGTTGGGTTTGTGCCAGACATAGCGTTTTCCTTGGTTGCCAAAAAGATAAATTTTAGTCTCATCTGACCAAAGCACCTTCCACCATACATTTGGGAAGTTGTCCACATACCCTTTGGCAAACTCAAAACGTGCCTTCTTATCTCTTATATATTTGGCCAGATCTGTGATTCTGTGACTCAGAGTATAACGCTGGGTGGGGCTCTAGCAGGGTCTGCCCTTCTGAATCATAGATCACTGTGAGCTAGAAACACCCCCCCCCACACACACACACACACAGGTCCACATCATTACTAGCCCTGGGCCAGATACACAGGCTGCAGCCATATGCCACGTGGTGACCACTCCATAAGCGGGGGATTACAGCGCAGCTCACCCTCCTCTCACCCCCTTTCCACAGGTTATACTGCCACTGGGCCACAGACACAGGCTGCAGCCATATGCCGCGCTGCTGCCAGCTCCTTACCTGCAGGTTACAACGCGGCTCCCCATCCCATCCCCGGGGACGATGACTGCGACTGCTGGGTGTGGCATGCGGAGGTTGGCAGCGGCATTGCACCATGCCACCGATACTTGGCCCAGATCCTGGTGGAACACGCAGCGCGTAAGCAGAGACACGATGAACAGATGCCGCAGCCAATGGCTTGACAACAGTGGCCAGTGACGTCACGGGGTCGGCCCTTCTGCTATGCTCTGGTGGCAGCTGCTGTACACACAGCGTTGTGGCTGCCAGGGGCAGCAGTGACGTCACAGGGGTGGGGTTTCCAGTGTACTCTGCCAGCTTCTGCTGTACTCACAGTGTGGTGGCTGCCTGGTGCTGCTGGGGCTATGGCGTAGTGGGGACAATATCATTGCTTCAGGTACTATTAGATAGCAACCATGTTATTGCATAGTCTTTGTACTGCTGTGGTATAACGCAGTTGTTAACAGGTTGTCACACAAAGTATTGTGCCAGCCGGCAGGCCAGGTGGATGAGGCATTACACAAACACTACCAAACACTACCCTGCTGCATGCATGCCCACAGGGTACAGGGCAACCCCGGATGGGTGCCACTGCCAACGGCCAGCCCCTTCTCTATGGATCAGGTTCTACATTGTGCAACTATACATATAGTGGGTAATTCCAAGTTGATCGCAGCAGGATTTTTGATAGCAATTGGGCAATACAATGTGCACTGCAGGGGAGGCAGATATAACATGTGCAGAGAGAGTTAGATTTGGGTGGGTTATTTTATTTCTGTGCAGGGTAAATACTGGCTGCTTTTTTACACTGCAAATTAGATCTAACTCTCTCTGCACATGTTATATCTGCCTTCTCTGCAGTGCACATGGTTTTGCCCAATTGCTAACAAAAATCCTGCTGCGATCAACTTGGAATTACCCCCATAATACATTATTCTGCACAGGACTAGGGTGTAGTCTCTACAGTGCATTGCTGCTAATAATCTGGCCTTTATCATGAATACACTACTAACTCATTTTAGAACGCCGACCGGGCCTGTAGCAGGGACTGGCCTTCTGCATCATAAACCAGGTACTGTACTACAATATGTGATACATCGTGGCTTGCGGCCACTCTTCACGCCGTTGCAAGGAGCTATGCCCCCTTGACCATTGCACACCCTTTGGCCATGCAATATTTAACCACTTATGATTTGATAATGTCGATTTATATACAGGAATGAAAAGCTATACCTTCTATACACTCTGAACACACTTTAAACGTTTAGCCGCTGCGGCCGCTATACTTGGTACAAACGCTACGTACTTTTTACGCTATTAGCGTACAGAGTCCCTTACGATGTACAGACTCTGTGTACAGACGCCGCGCTGACGGTACAATGCACCCGCAGCGCGTACACACCCAACCTTATACAGCAATGCAATGCGTTACTAATACACTTTTAAACCATAGCGGGGAAAGGAAGACACAACACCGATTTGTAGTTAAATCACTGGGTTCCGACACCACAGCGTAATATTGCTGAAAGGGGGTTAAAATATATACAATACAATATAAGACAATATAACAGAATAATGGCTACAGTCAATGGTACATACGTGTGTATATTCGTGTGCGCTTCCCAGTCCGGTCCTCCGTAATCTAATAGATAACGTTGTGAGTCTTGAGCCAAACCAGTCTGCAGCAGGCTTTATTAATACAATTCTTCCAAAAGCAATACAATGGATACTGTAATCCCTTTGTCCATTGGACACAGGAATGCACTTTTACAGTACAGGAGAGGTCATAGGTCGGTTTGAATAGGTAGGCGATGTCTTTCCCAACTGCTCTTGTGGGTGGTCTCATCTGGATTCCCGCCGCATACATAATGTACAGTAAATACAGTTTATATCTATATTCTGCTTCTGCACATAACTATCCGCAGGAACATGCGATCTTCCTCAAACCAACACCGGAATGTTACCCTTAAAATACCCTACAGCTGGATACCAAACACCACCCTATGACCTTGTTCTGTCCCCTCCTATTCTGTAAAGGTGACTCCCTTTGTTCTGAAACCATTTAAACTGTTGTTATTTTCTGGTGTGGTGCAGGGGGACTATGAGTACATTGGGGGTAATTCCAAGTTGATCGCAGCAGGAATTCTGTTAGCAATTGGGCAAAACCATGTGCACTGCAGGGGAGGCAAATATAACATGTGCAGAGAGAGTTAGATTTGGGTGTGGTGTGTTCAATCTGCAATCTAATTTGCAGTGTAAAAATAAAGCAGCCAGTATTTACCTTGCACAGAAATAAAATAACCCACCCAAATCTAACTCTCTCTGCAAATGTTATATCTGCCTCCCCTGCAGTGCACATAGTTTTGCCCAACTGCTAAAAAAATTCCTGCTGCGATCAACTTGGAATTACCCCCATTGTGCACTATTTGGATTAAATATGTAATGTGTTTTGATAGCTCTCCATGCGTTCACAAACTCTACCATAAATACCCATACCACGCGCTGCTGCGCACGACCGCGGGAGCGACCATACGCAAATTGTGGATATGTGCATGCACGGCAGAACAAGTACACGCGCAGAGGCCATCTGTGTGTGGTTGTACGTGATGTGTGTACTGCAATATTTTTCGACTTTGACAGTACACCCTTTGGCAGTCACCAATAACTGCCACTATCTAATCACAAAACAGAAAAATATCTACACAATATCTACAGAAGTTTGGATAGTCGGGAGAGAGGGGTAGGCAGGAAATGTATGACCTAGTGGGATAGTAAAAAGCATGTATGTATGAATCCATGTCTAAGGGGCATGTATCATTGTGCCGTATATGTTCTAAATAAGCTTCGAGGTATTGCGAAGTATACATTAAATCCTTCTCATCCCATATTAAGGGTCTGTAAATGGGCCAACAAACACTACCGAGCTCTTTTCGGATTCTTGTTCCAACAAATGGGGTGCACATTTAGTTGATGATACATGGAGGGGGAACATATGCGAGTGCTAGTATATGTGGATATCACCTGTCGACTATGTGTGCTATTTAACTGGAGGTTGTAGAGATGAAGATAAGACATATATCTAAAATACATTCACATAAACATTTACATAAACATTCTTGGGTAGGGCTGATGTCTTTTCCGGATGGGTGTATCTGGGCAGAGGGGGAGACAAAAGAAAAACGGGTGAAATAAACAGGCCATGGATTTCATTTGCAATCCTTATCATAACACTGTCTCTATGGATGGGTCGTAAATTAAATCTGCTGCTATAACAATGCCCTCGCTCCTTAGACTCATCAAGTTTGTGCCGTGCTTTCGCCGCGTCAGAATTCGAACACACCTAAATATCAAGCCAATAATTATGACGACTCCCAGGATACAAAGGAGAAACTTCCCTACACTCATAATAACATTTTGAGCCTACTCTCCTAATCCTGAGAACCAATTTCGTGGGTTCAACCATGAGACCCAGCCGGTCAGCTCATTACCCACAGCCGTCAGGGTAAGGTTGTGTCTCCTCCGGAACTCCCACTTCAACTGCAAGATATCGTCCATCTTTTGATCAATAATCTCGGTTGGGTCATCAGTGCTGTTTGTAATATACGTACAGCACTTCACACCATATTGAGTTGCCAAAGTGACACAGTACCCACCCGTCACGGCCGTGATATAATTAAGGACCATCATGTGCTGGATCAGTTCCTTCTTGTAAGCTTGTAACTCCCTTCCCGTATACCTGAAGGTGTCGTCATACATCTCAGTGATATTATCTATCAAGTTCGATAGCGCATGGATATACCTATAATTAATAATTCCTCTGGCAGTACGGGTGATGTCTAATGCGAGAAGGAATTGAATCCCGGTGTATTCGTGGATCAAACCAGAGGCTGCGTGCTCTGTCCTATCTATGAGGTGTCTCTTGATGATGTGTTCATAGTGAGTATGAGGATAAGGAGCCTGAGCACTACGGTGACCCTCTCTCATCTTCTTATCATGGGTTATGGTCATGACCTCTGGCAGTACTCTCCCAATATAACACAATCCCTCTGAGCTCGGGGCAATCCACTTGTACGCCTTCCTCCCACATACGAAATAGGCATCATCCGGGAGAACATAGGGGACAGAATATAACATCACCATATTACAAACTTTCCAAGTGAAGAAACCAATCCCTAGTTCTCCCATCTGCTCAGTACAAGTATCGGGCTGGATGATATGAGCACAATAACCTGGCGATACTTTTCCAACCCACATGGTCTTGCTTCCACGAGTATACCTATACCGAAAATACCTTCCACTGTTGGCTATTTGGCGTACAAGTTCAGAGTCTATGGGTATCCTATCAGCTCTGTGTGAAAAGGTCATTGTCTGGTTATTCCACGTCACTTCCCACTTTCCCGGTTTTTGGTAATTGGAAATATTAAAACACAATAAGGATCTATCTACATGATACTGGTGGAGCTTCAAACTAGGGGGCCTAGAAATATTGAATTTCTTGTCCACCGGTCTCCCACCCCGCAATTCGAGTACCTCATCTATTGCTAAAGTGTACGGTACTAATCCTGACTTGCTCTGACATTGAGGTACTTGTGAGCACACCCAGCATTCTGTCTGGTTTAAGACTTTACCCACTAGTGAGTGGTAATTACTCAATGGATGACGGTCCATGTCGATGTTAAGGCTGGACTGACATCTCTGGATGCACCCATCCTCGACTATGTTCTCACAATTCCTACAAATGCAATTTTCCTTAGACAATAAGCCTTCACAGTGCCTCCGAGCTCCCTGACTACCAGAGCGCTTTCTGATACCCGCCTTTGCTCGAGTGATGTGTTGCTCCTGAGATTCTACAAATTCATCCTCGCCATCAGTACACATTCCAGATCCTTGCTCGATCTCTCTGGGACCATCACCGTAAAAGACTTTCCTGGTCAACAACAGGATTAACAGGAAAACCCGAAACGCAGTCTCTTGGGGTAGATCCATCTTGTTAATGGAAGAGAAGGGAGACAAGAAGGGGGGGAGAAAGAGAAGAAGAGAAGGAGGGTAGTGGGAGGTGGAAAAAGAAGAACTGGTGCGACAACCGTCTCTGGTCTTGTTGTTCTCCGCGCTCAGGTGCCGTCTCAACAGTCCTGCCTCTCAGCACACTCTAGTGATACGGGGTTCTCTCCACTCTGCTCTTTGTCACGAGTTTTCTCCGGGTCAGCGACCTTCTTGCAGTGGGACGAGTGGACCCAAGTCTCTCCTTTTGGCAACCTTTAATGCTGTCGTGCTGGTTAGCAAGACTTGGTACGGTCCTTCCCACCTGTCAATGAGGCAACCTGAGTGTAGAAAATTTCGAATCATTACATAATCCCCAGGTTCAATGTCATCACAATTACTGTTCGGTAGGTCAGGAATCACCAGCTTTAGATTTCTATTTTGATTTCTCAGCTGCTGGCTCATCCTAACCAAATATTTCACAGTCACTTCATTATTGCATTTCAAATCATCCTGAGGGTCTATCATTACATGAGGTTGTCGGTCAAAAAGAATCTCAAAGGGTGATAGGTTAAGGGGGGACCTGGGAGTGGTTCTGATGCTGTACAATACTAGTGGCAAAGCTTCTGGCCACAACAATCCAGTCTCAGCCATCACTTTGCTCAGCTTGTTCTTAATAGTGCTGTTCATTCTCTCCACCTTCGCACTCGCCTGTGGTCGGTACGGAGTATGCAGCTTGCTATTAATTCCCATCAGTTTGCACATAACCTGAAAGACTTCACCTGTAAAATGGGTACCCCTATCGCTTTCAATTATTCTAGGGATACCATATCTACACACAAATTCCTGCACAATTTTCTTTGCAGTGAACGTAGCAGTATTTGTGGCAGCAGGGAACGCTTCTACCCAATTGGAAAATACATCAATACAAACTAACACATAATTTCAATTCCTACAGGTTGGTAACTGTATGAAATCAATTTGTATTACCTGAAAAGGTCCGTCTGTCGGAGGGATATGGGATGGCTCTGTTGGTATTGACTTTCCAATATTCTTCCTCAAGCAAGTAAAACATGTAATTGCTCTCTTACCTGCATGAGAAGAGAATCCTGGTGCACACCAGTAGGCTCTCACTAGCTTGCACATACCCTCTTTGCCTAGGTGAGTCAGACCGTGTGCCGCCTCAGCTAGACCTGGAAGATATGCTCTGGGGGCCACTGGCTTACCGTGTCCATCTGTCCAGAGTCCTGAGGACTCCTGGCCATACCCCTTTGACCTCCAGACCGCCTTTTCCTGTGAGGAACACAAATTTTGCATTTCAATTAATTTTTGTGTGTTGATTATGTTGAATGTCATCAGTGATGTGATGTTCGTTTGTATGAGGGTGCTGGCTGCTAATTTAGCAGCTTCGTCTGCCCGGCTGTTACCAAGTGAAATTGGGTCTTGGTTGTAAGTATGTGCGTTACACTTGATAACAGCCACTCTGTCTGGTTCCAGTATCGCTGTTAGGAGCCTTTTCATGTGGGACGCATGCGCTACAGGTGTGCCAGCTGCCGTCATGAAATTTCTGAGGCGCCATAGGGCCCCGAAATCATGCACCACTCCAAAGGCATACCTAGAATCTGTGTATATATCAGCTGACTTACCCTTGGCCAATTCACACGCTCTGGTTAGGGCGACCAGCTCAGCAACTTGTGCTGAGTGCGGTGGGCCCAGGGGTTCAGCTTCTGATACCTCTGTCGTCTACAACTGCATATCCAGTAAACAAGTCTCCCGATTCTGTCTGTCTGTGGCAACTACCGTCAGTGTAAAAGGTAAAGTATACGCCCTCCAGTGGGTTGTCACTGATGTCAGGTCTCGCAGTGAAAGTCTGATTCAGGTATTCCATACAATCATGCGTATCAGTCTCTGCACTAAATCCTCCTTCACCATCATTCTCATCCTCCACCCTTTGTGCCTGTCCAGGCACACTTGGCAAGTAAGTTGCAGGATTTAGTGCGCTGCATCTCTTAATGGTGATGTTTACAGGGGCCATCAGTGATAATTCCAATTTTGTAAACCGTGCCGATGAGACATGTCTGGTTTGGGCGGAGTTTAGTAAGGCTGATATTGCATAAGGTGTATGGATTGTCAGGTTGTGTCCTAACACTACGTCTTCACTTTTACTTACTAGCAAAGCTATCGCTGCAACACTTCGCAAGCATGTGGGGAGAGACCGCGCTACGGTGTCCAACTGTGCACTGTAGTAAGCTACCGGCCTGCTGGCATCACCGTGTCTCTGGGTTAAGACACCTGCCGCGCACCCTGCACTTTCTGTACCGTATAATTCAAAGGGCTTCCCATAATCTGGCATACCTAATGCAGGTGCCTGTGATAGGCACTGTTTGAGTCTCTCAAATGCCAGTTCGGACTCATCTGTGTGCGAGATCCGATCTGGTTTGTTCGAAGAGACCATTTCTTGCAAAGGTAAAGCCAGTATGGAGAACCCTGGGATCCAGTTTCGGCAGTACCCACACATTCCAAGGAAAGTGCGGATCTGTTGCTGGGTTTGTGGCAGAGTCATGTCGCGAATCGCCTGTATTCTATCAGCGGTGAGGTATCTAAGTCCTTGAGTCAAGCAATGTCCCAAATATTTTACCCTGGTCCGGCACAACTGCAACTTATCCTTTGAAACCTTGTATCCTGTATGGAAAAGAGGAAACAGAAGCTGTTTCGTGTCTTTCAAGGATGATTCGAGTGAATCAGAACACAACAATAAGTCATCGACATACTGTATTAGCACTGATCTACTCTCAGGTTGAAAGGATTGTAAACAGTCATGTAAAGCCTGGGAGAAAATACTTGGGCTGTCAATGAAACCTTGGGGGAGACGAGCCCAGGTGTACTGTACTCCCCTGTATGTAAATGCAAAGAGGTATTGGCTGTCAGGGTGCAGAGGGACAGAAAAGAAAGCAGAACAGAGGTCAATGACAGTGAAAAATTTTGCAGTAGGGGGAATTTGCATGAGGATGACAGCTGGATTGGGCACTACGGGGAATTGGCTCTCAACTATCTTGTTTATCCCCCTTAGATCCTGCACTAGCCTGTAACCCCTCCCCCCACTCTTTTTCACAGGGAAGATGGGACTATTGGCAGTGCTGGATGTCATGACTAGTATGCCCTGTTGTAGCAACCGCTCTATGACGGGGTACACTCCTAATTCTACCTCTGGCTTCAGAGGATACTGGGGGATTATTGGAGCTATCCTACCGTCTTTTACTTGCACTACTACCGGAGCTACATTCGCCATCAATCCAGTGTCTTGTCCATCTTTGGTCCAAAGGGAACCTGGTATTTGTGAGATCATTTCCTCTACCTTTGCTGGGCACTTGTCTATAACAGCAGAATGCGACATTAGCCTTTGAGGGGTGACTAATATATCTTGTACTTCCTGAACGTGATTCTCAGGTATATCCAAGAAGACACCCTCAGGAGTACAGTATATGACACACCGCATTTTACACAATAAATCTCTTCCAAGCAGGTGATAATGTCAATATTACCTTTCAACACAAAGCTATACCTCTAGACACACTATTACCGTGGAGCCACTATGGCCGCTAGCCTGAATACACGTGCTACGTACTTTGTACGCTATTTGCGTACAGAGTCCCGCACGTGGTACGTACTTGGCGTACACACGCCGCGCTGAGTGTACAGAGTACGCACAGCGTGCGCACACACAATTGATAACCTTTAAACCTTGTTAATGATACAATGCAATGATATGATTACACCTTAAACCCTTCGCAGCAATGTAATGCAACGATGTTGTACCTTAAACCTTAAGTAGCGCTGACGGTATAAAGTACCCGCAGTGCGTACACCTTATCAATACTTATAAACCTTATACAGATAAATATGCTTTCAAACCCTTGCAGGAAAGTGAGGACACAACACCGATTTGTAGTTGAAACCACAGGGTTCTAAGGCCACCGTGGATTATTTCAAAAGGTAAACAGTACAAATCATACACTACAGGCTAACAAGATAAATCTAAAACAGAATAATGGCTACAGAGAATGTACATACGTGAGAATGTTCGCAAGCGCAACCCGGCCGGTCCTCCGCTAGTCAGATAGAAAGCGTTCAGAGTCTTCTGACCGGCCAGGCAACAATGGGCTTTTTATACACAACTTACATACACAGTACAATGGTCACTGTAATCTCATTGTCCATTGGACACAGAGATGTGTCTTTTTATTACAGGAGAGGTCATAGGTTGATTTGAAAAGATGGGCGATGTCTTTCCCCAACTGCTCTTGTGGGTGGTATCCTCGGGATTCCCGCCGCATACATAATATACAGTAAATACAGTTAATATCTATATTCTACTTCTGTACATAACTATACGCTGGAACATGCGATCTTTCTCTAACCAATACCGGAATGTTACCCTTAAAATACCCTACAGCTGGATACTAGACATCACCTTCCAACCTTTATCTGACCCTTCCTATCATGCAAAGGCGAATCCCTTAGTCCTGGAACTGTTTAAACTGTGGATACTCGTTGATGTGGTGTAGGGGAACTATGGGTACAAAATGCACTATTTGGGTTAAATATGTAATGTTCTAATAACCCTCTACGCGCTCGCAAACTCCGCCGTAAATACCCATATCACGCGCATGATCGCAGGAGCGATCCTATGCAAATTGCGGATATGTGCACGCACGGCGGACTGAGTGCACGAGCAGCGGGCATGTGCATGGGGTTAGTACAGGGCATATGCATTACAATATTTTTCGACTTTGACACAGGTTAGTCGGAGCCGCTGCAGCCAGCAAGAAAGAATGCATGGTTTGCAAGGGCCTTATCGTAATCTCTGCAGGTCTTCTCAAAGGGTAGTGTTGCACTGTTCCTGTTACTCCCATTGCCGCAATTGTTTTACCCATGGTTTTTATACCTACAGTCGAATTTAACACTGACCTGGCCGCCCCTGTGTCTACAAGAAAAGGTAATGGTATACCAGCTACATCAATCGTGACCTCAGGTTCACTACCAAGGCTAGCAATCAACTTCACTGGCTGCAGACTACAGGTGTGGCCCAACCCCTATTGTGTGATGAGACCCTCCCACAGCGCACTGGCAGCTACAATATGTGAGGGGGGTAGCTGAGAATTTTCAGTGGTCTGCCAGTCCCTCCTAGGTGGGTACCTCCTTGTTTCCCCTGCGTGTGGCTCGTAACTTCTCCTATGCGGTCCCTGATCCCAATTATGTCTATTGTAGTGTGGTTCATATCCTGGTCTAGGGGGTCGGTATACATTATGTGATCCTTTATTCCTACATTCCCTCGAGTAATGTCCTACCTTGTGACAATTATAGCATGTTGCTTCACGTGACTTACTATCAGGGGTCTGGGGTTTCGGCTGATGTCGTTTTGTGGTAAGTGCACCTATACTTAGTCATCAGTTTTTCCTCCTGTGACTTCCTGTTTTTAACGATGTTCCTATCATGCTCGATAGCGAACTCTCTCAATGCAGCCACTGAGATACCTCTCCAGATTGGTAGAGAGGTCTGTACCCTTGTCCTCAGTGTGTCCTTCAACCCGTCCATTAATACAGAAACGGCTACCTGCCTGTGATGTGCATTGTCCTTAATATCCTCGACCCCAGTGTATCTAGCCATTTCCTGCAGTGCTCGATGGAAATATTCAGATGCCATTTCACCTTCTTTTTGTCTTATGGAAAAGATTTTATTCCATTTGACAACAGTAGGGAAATATACTCCTAATTGCAGATTTATTTGCCGCACATTCTCCTGAGTGTACTCCTCAGTGAGAGGTACCTCTGCGTCTAAGTTACAATCAGTTATGAACTTCGCGGGGTCAATATTGGAGGGTAAACATACCCGTAGCACTGTCTGCCAATCTTTGTTTGTGGGTTCGGTGGCGTTACCTAATTCTTTAATGAACCTCTGGCATGCGACTAGATCTTTTCTGGGATCAGGAAATTCTAACATAATTGACCTCAATTCTGTCCGGGACCAGGGACAATGCATGGCAATGTTCCTGACGGGAGTTACTCCCTGAGCGACAGTCTTCCCATTGGGGACTGCAATCACCCTGACAGGATTTAATTAAATTACATCATTCTGGTTTGATTCTACAATGTGGGGTGCTATTGTCTTTGCATAATGTACGGTACCGTACTTACCTGTGGACACGACCTCACTTATCCCTCCGCTAGGGGGCCTGAATACTGCACTTGTTGGTTGGGCCGTGCCCACCTGGGTGTCTTGTATGGTGGCTGCTAGAGAGTGCCGATATTGTGCTGGGCTCATCTTCCTGCTCGCAGTCCTGGGGAAAATTTAAAATGGGATACAACTGGCAAGGGTTAGTATTAGTACATTTATCAATTACTCTTATCTTGTACCAATGTGCAATTATCTGTAGCCACTTTCTCCCCCACAATATACGGTGGTGGTGGTGGTGCGGTCGCCATTATTTTCCCGCTAGGTTTGGAACCTGCTGCGCGAGCTAATTCTCTTTGTATATCCCCCTCTTGTTGCCATAAATTTAAACAATCTATATGTCTAATCCTTTGTTTTCTGGATTTTATTAAACATATCCTTATCCTTAAATTCTGCAATACCTCTGGTTCAAAACTGCCCACTTTAGGGAATGGTACCCTATCTTTGTAAGTCATACGTACCCATTCAGACAAAAAGTCTTCAGTGTGTGATCCATATTTACCACACATAACAAACCTCGCTGACCCCTTGGGCCGCGGCACCTCAACCTGAACCCTGGTTAAACGTCCACCGCTTGTGCAATTGGATCCCATCGCGGACTTTTTCCTATTACGCAATCCCCAATGCACAATACGAATAGACGGTGAAAGTTCTTAAAGCGCTTTCACCCACTCCTTCTCCGCCGTGTACCACGACTCACTCCAAGAATGACCAGCGCGTACCCAGTGAGGTCCCTATCTGATTTCTATTCACTGGAAGTGTTTAGGAGTGACTTACCTATTTCCAGTGAATATAGACCATCGGAGATTTTCCTGAGAGAGACCAGCGAAAACTCCCTATACACTTATACACAAATCACACTTGCGCATGCTCTATACAGTGCTAATGGTACCGCGATTTTACGCAAAGCACATAAAAGGGGTATCCAGTTGTGCTATATATATCGCATCCACAAATGCGCGGTCCAATCGCACAGCATATAGGTACTTGTTACCTATCTGCCGTACGATCACGGGTCGTTGTACAAACTGGGACCCTCAGTCTGGAGCGTAATACCAAAAACCTTTTAACTTCAATACTTCGCAATACAATGCACTATCACGCTTCTTTACAAACCACCTCACGATTTGCGTTTTAAACCTTATACTAACGGGAGTCAGCAGCCTCACGCCACCAAGTCTCCACTCACTTGATGTACCAAACGACGGGATCCCGAATTCTGGGGTTCAAATTTCCACTCGCTCCTACGTTCGCTCACTCAAATACATTTTGGTTTTTCTGTACAGAAAATTATCATTCATTCAGACAAGCAGTTTTACTTCCAGAGGCAATACAGTAAATAAGAGTTTTATACTAAACTTTGGAAACTGGGCAATCTTGTTCTATTGTAGCGTGGCTACTGTCCCACCTTTAAACTAAACAAACTATTGTGTGGTTTTATTCTGCGCACACAACGCTACACAAGCTTGCGTAATTACGCAACCGCGCGTACCTCTATACCACGTGTGCAACCTTGCGCCACGTACACGTTTTTGTGTATGCTGTCCTCACGTTCCGTACCACGTGTACCAATGTGCGGACGCAATAAAACAACTCACACAATTTCTATAAATGTGAGCAATATTAACTATAATCGCTCACTTAACACGCCACACAGTTTCTTTCTGTATAAACCTTTATAACTAGGCCAGACTGCGTTTGTGTTTTACACTTACTTCCTTAATATTTATATTATGAATCTAGCAATCAGTCCTATGGCAACAATGTGAGCGGGTGTACAAAGAGTATGGGTGTATGCTTTTGTTGTGTACGCATTTGGCGCCAAAAATAAATTCACAGATTTTAAATAGCTTTTTTTTTCTGTTTACCTTACGAGTTCTACCAGCATCCCTACAAACCATACAGAGCAGACGTCATCTAATCAGCAAATAAATAGGGTTTCTCAGTGCATCCACCAACCAAGAAAAGGATACGTAGGATACCTGTCCACCCTTTTGCTGATAGGTTAAGTCTGCTGTGACCTGTTAGGCTGTGGATATGTGGAAAACCGGACGATGCCCTCAATTGATAATGTCGATTTATATACAGGAATGAAAAGCTATACCTTCTATACACTCTGAACACACTTTAAACCTTTAGCCGCTGCGGCCGCTATACTTGGTACACACGCTACGTACTTTTTACGCTATTAGCGTACAGAGTCCCGTACGATGTACGGACTCTGTGTACAGATGCAGCGCTGACGGTACAATGCACCCGCAGCGCGTACACACCCAATGAATACGCTTTAAACCTTATACAGCAATGCAATGCGTTACTAATACACTTTTAAACCATAGCGGGGAAAGGAAGACACAACACCGATTTGTAGTTAAAACACTGGGTTCCGACACCACAGCGTAATATTGCTGAAAGGGGGTTACAATATATACAATACAATATAGGACAATATAACAGAATAATGGCTACAATCAATGGTACATACGTGAGTATATTCGCGTGCGCTTCCCGGTCCGGTCCTCCGTAATCTAATAGATAACGTTGTGAGTATTGAGCCAGACCAGGCTGCAGCAGGCTTTATTTATACAATTCTTCCAAAAGCAATACAATGGATACTGTAATCCCTTTGTCCATTGGATACAGGAATGCACTTTTACAGTACAGAAGAGGTCATAGGTCGGTTTGAATAGGTAGGCGAAGTCTTTCCCAACTGCTCTTGTGGGTGGTCTCCTCTGGATTCCCGCCGCATACATAATGTACAGTAAATACAGTTTATATCTATATTCTGCTTCTGCACATAACTATCCGCAGGAACATGCGATCTTCCTCAAACCAACACCGGAATGTTACCCTTAAAATACCCTACAACTGGATACCAAACACCACCCTATGACCTTGTTCTGTCCACTCCAATTCTGTAAAGGTGACTCCCTTTGTTCTGAAACCATTTAAACTGTTGTTATTTTCTGGTGTGGTGCAGGGGGACTATGTGTACATTGTGCACTATTTGGATTAAATATGTAATGTGTTTTGATTGCTCTCCATGCGTTCACAAACTCTACCGTAAATACCCATACCACGCGCTGCTGCGCACGGCCGCGGGAGCGACCATACGCAAATTGCAGATATGTGCACGCACGGCAGAACAAGTACACGCGCAGAGGCCATCTGTGTGTGGTTTGTACGTGATGTGTGTACTGCAATATTTTTCAACTTTGACAGATTGCAGGTAATACTCCATATAATACAAATATAGCATGGCCTAAGGGCATGCAGGGGTTCAGGGGGCGTAGCCTGTTGCATAAAATACAGATTTCAAGCAAAACAGGCGTGCAGGGGTTAAAGGGGCGTAGCCCCTTACGACGGTGTGAAGAGCGCCCGTAGGGTGCGATGAATCACCTACTTTTTAACACTAAGTAATGGCTTTTTTCCAGCCACTCTTCCATAAAGCCCAGCTTATTGTGGTCACATGCTCAGATACACCAGTCTCTGCTGTGGAACTCTGCAGCTCCTTCAGGATTACCTTTGGTCTTTATGCAGCATCTCTGATTAATGCCCTCCTTGCCCGGTCTGTGAGTTTTGGTGGTGGGCCCTCTCTTGGCAGTTTTTTGTGGTACCATGTTCTATCCATTCGAAGATGATGGATTTAATGGTGCTCCGGGGGATCATCAAAGATTTGGATATTTTTCTTTTTATAACCCAACCCTGACTTGTACTTCTCAACAACTTTGTCCCTGACTTGTTTAGAGAGCTCCTTGGTCTTCTTGGTGTGATGCCTCTTGCTTAGTGATGTTGCAGCCTCTGGGGCCTTTCAGAAAAGGTGTGTTTATACTGACAGATCATGTGACACCTAGATTGCACATAGGTGGACTTCCTTTCACTAATTATGTGACTTCTGAAGGTAATTGGTTGCACCAGAACTTTTGAGGGGCTTCATAGCAAAGGGGGTGAATACATATGCACATGACAATTTTAAATGTTTAAAAAAAAAAAATTTTTTATATAAATTTTTCTCATTTCACTTTACCAACTTAGACTATTTTGTGCATATCCATCATATAAATTTCAGATAAAAATAAAAATAAATTACAGGTTGTAATGTAACAAAATAGATAAAAAGGCAAGGGGCTGAATTCTTTAGCAAGGCACTGTATATTTTTAAATTTAAAAATTATTTTCAAAGTAGGATCAAGTTCTTCTGTTCCTGAAAGATATCTTTGACCTGGAGAAGGTTCAGTATTCGAGCGTGGAGAGTTTGTCAGAAGATATCATGCAGTTTTTGACTTGTTTGTACCATTGCACAGAAATGTTTTGGATGTATATCAGAGCAGGGTCCCTGAAAACCAATTTGAACCAAGTTCAACCAACCGTCTAAAACATGATCATCCGAGTGACCACTACAGAGCACCTGTCGCTAACACACAGGGTGTGCAGCCATTTTGTGCCACATACTCATGAATATTGATAACCATAGGGAGCAGACCATAAATGACTGCTCCCAGTGTGAATGAGTGACAGCTATGCCATATATCTTTTGTACATCTAATATAAAGGTTGTGGCCTTGTTTGTAGATGTGCTAATAATGCACACTGTAAACAGATGTTTATTTTGTGCTCTGGGTGGTTGTCGGGGATAATGCACCCAAGATTTGCTGTTCCACATCAAAGAAAAGCAGCCTGTGGTTCTCCAGCTGAACTATAACTCCCAGGATCCTTGCTGTTTGCTGACCCAGCTGGAAGTTTGTCAACAACGGGTAGAGTGCCTCAGGTTGCCTCAGCCACCTTTACACACAGTATGTACCATGTTGTAAATATGTATGTTTTTGACCAATATACACAACTAATTTTTGTATTCATTAACTATATCAGGGGCCCAAGGGAGGTAGAGTATGTATGTAGTGCAAGGAAGGATTGATTAGTAATTAAATTTAATTTGTTTGATTTTAACAATTTAAATTAATAATTGGGGCATTTGTGAAACTTTATTGCATAGACAACAATGTTTATTGGTTATAGCACTAATCTGACTTTTACTAATCCGACTTTTTCTTTGATTTTACATGCCCTAACTTAAGTCGTCTATGTCCTTTGGCATCGGTCTTAGATGACGTTGACGGACTTGTATCATCATGACTGGTGGCAGCACCTGTATCTCCTCTCAATTATTCATCCTCCATATCTATCAACAAAGTGGGGTACAGCACACACCGCAATTTGTACAAAAAATATACCACCTACAGTGTCACAATACATGCAAGAGAGAATCTAACGCTACAGTTTACTTTAACCTACAGTGTGACACAATACGAGTATGAGTCAAAAATAGTGATCGTACACACCAGCCTCTCAATGTACACAGTATACTGCATTTTTAATTAAACACTGGGGCAGAGCCCCTGGCGGTATGAACAGATCACCTCTAGGTGGACAAAGCACCCATTGTCAGATTTACCAGACGACAGACAGAGCACCGCTGGACTGATACTGATGACAAACTAGCCCCTGGATGTACTCACAGTATACTGGGTTTTTAATACTGGGGCAGAGCCCCTGGATGTAAATGGACAGATCACCCCTTGTCAGATACACCAGACAACAGACAAAAATATAAATAAACTAATGCTGGATACACACTAGTAGATATATCTGCAGATCAATTGATCTGCAGATATATCTATGGACGGATCGGGCAGTGTGCTGAGCATACACACTGCTCGATCCGTTGGGACTGACATCAAGAACTGGGTCAGGGTTTACATGCGCCTGCCCAGTTCAGCTGTCAATCACCGCCGGCTGGTGCATCATGTGTATGGGTGGTCAACTGACCGCCCATACACACATCGATGCACCAATATATCAGTAGATATATTGGTCATCGGCTATGCTATAGGGCCAACGCGATATGTCTGTGACATGATACGATGGCATTCACAGACATATCGTTTGTACACACTGGCCGACGGACCCGCGATATATCGAATGTTCAATAGAATGGCCGATATATTGGCCAGTGTGTACACAGTTTGTTTACATGTGACTATTTGTCATGATTTTTTTCTTAAATTAAAGGTATCTATATTTTTTTATATGCACGCTAAAGGTGTTAAAATTGCAGGGCTACTGGGGTACACATATTCCTCTGATGGTAATATACTAAAAATCTTAAGCATTATTTTTTATTTGTTAAACAGTTCTGTTTAATGAATAAAACATATAATTAAATCTCTAATGTCATTGTGTATAGGTTTACCATCTGAATACAAGTGGTATATTCAAGGCTAATACAGTTTTCAATCTATGGGGCAAGTCCAATAAAGTGCAAACTTTTACAAAAACTGCAGACCGTGCACCCAATTTTGGATTCCTGTAGTTAGGCAGCTTGAGGTACAGTGCCTTGCTAAAGTATTCAACCCTCTTAACTTTTTACCTATTTTGTTACATTACAACCTGTAATTGAAATTTTTTTTTTTTTTTAGTCTGACATTTATGTGATGGATCTGCACAAAATAGTCTAAGTTGGTGAAGTGAAATATATACGTTATGGTAAGAACTTACCGTTGATAACGGTATTTCTCCTATGTCCACAGGTTTCCACAGGATAACAATGGGATATGATTGGGCAACAGCGGATTGGCACCAAACGATCACAAGCTTTCAGTCCTCCCAGGATGCAATGGGCCCTTCCATATATCCCCGCCCACTGGCTCAGGCAAATCAGTTGGATTCCAGAGCATTTAGGCAGGAGCATTATGTAGAACCCTATTCAGGCGAGAAGCACACACATGCACACCCTTCCATGCAAGAGGGAAGAGTTTAGCGAGTATAAAGATCCTCAAATCAGGTGCATCAGGGTTGAATCCCTGTGGAAACCTGTGGACATAGGAGAAATACAGTTATCAACGGTAAGTTCTTACCATAACATATATTTCTCCGGCAGGGTCCACAGGTTATCCACAGGATAACATTGGGATTTCCCAAAGCAATTTTTAGTGGTGGGGACGCTCCTGATTGGACAGGAGAACCTTACGCCCGAATTCAGCGTCATGAGAGGCAAAAGTATCCAAAGCATAATGTCTAATGAATGTGTTAATGGAATACCATGTGGCTGCCTTAGATATCTGTTCTGCTGAAGCACCATGTTGTGCTGCCCATGAAGGACCTACCTTACGTGTAGAGTGAGCAGAGACATTAGCTGGAACAGGGAGATCAGCTTGAGAATATGCTTCTGAAATCGTCATTCGGAGCCATTCTAGCTAGCGTCTGTTTAGTAGCAGGTCATCCCCTCTTGTGAAATCCGTAGAGAATGAAGAGAGAATCTGTCTTTTTGATGGCAGTGGTACGATCCACGTAGATTCTTAATGCACGGACTACGTCCAGCTACGCTTTTCCCGCAGAAAGTCCCGATACCTGAAAAACCGGGACTACAATTTCTTCGCTAAGATGAAACTTAGATACCACCTTAGGAAGATAACCAGACCTAGTTCTTTTTTTTTTTTAAACATTAAATTTTTATTGAAGGGTTTACACACAGAAATGGGGAACAGGAAAAAGAAATAGGGGTAAGGGAAACACAGGGGAAGTCCAGAATGGTTACCATATACAGGATATAAACAGTGCACAGTTGGATGAATATACAATTGGCTACATTAAGCTTTCAAATACGTGAGGAGGAGAAAGCATTTGAGAAAAGAAATGGAAGAAGAGAGAAAAAAAAGGACAATAAGGATTAAAGTGCATTACACTTAGAGAATACCTGATAGCACAACATTCTTGTAGAGGTCAATCTAGGATGGGTAAAGCACAGACACATCAATTGGAGAGCTATAAACAGTTAGCCTACCCTCTCTACTCCTATAGTCGGACCATCCTAACCATTTCAGGTGAATAGAGTTAGCCGAGGAAGAGTATTTAGCCTCCGCTGTTTCGAAAATGAAATGTTTATGAATTTTATTTTGAATAAACTCTAAGGTAGGAATATTCTCAGACTTCCACAATTGTGCTATAGCAGCTTTAGTGGCTATCAAGATATGTCCCAAGATCAACGCATAAATGGAATAGCGCTAAAGCTGGGTCCATGGGGATGTTGAGCCCTAACACTGTACTAGCCATATGTAAAACCTCTCTCCATAGAGGCTGTACCTTTGGGCATGTCCAAAAGATATGAAAGATATCCCCCGTAGAGCCGCATTTCCTCCAACATGATTTAGATTGTGAAGGCCAGATCCTGTGTTGTTTTGCTGGTGTAAAGTATGCCCTCTGTATAAGTTTGTAGAACATTTCAGAGTGGTTTACACATTTGGAGACTTTAAAACAAGAACTAAATATACTGTCCCAATCTGCATCAACAAAGGACCTGTTCAAATCTCTTTCCCATAAAGTCTGGGCTTTTAATTTTGTCTGTGGGCCATTGGTTAATTGAAATTGGTACCACCACGTAATCCCATATTTATGCGAGGACGATTTCAATCGGCTTATAATATAAGCCGGAAGAGAAGGTTTGTGTAGATGTGGGGGAGTAAATGAGTGTAACCAACTTCTCACCTGCAGGTATTTGAAGAAATCTTGAGTCTGAATCCCAAATCTCTCTTGCAGTTGAGAGAAGGACATCAAGACGTCGCCTACAAATAAATCGCCCACAGTAAAGAGCCCCTTTCGAATCCACTCCTCTAGGGAGACGTTAGGAATTGATGACATAAGAGCAGATAACGACAGGCAGGGGGCAGGTAACTTAATCTCTTCCGAAGAGAGCACTAGTTTATGCCATGAATCAAGGGTCGTTTTAATAGACTTGCAGGATCCGGCCCTACTCCGAGCAGCAGACAGTGGTAACCAAAACAGATCAGGGAGAGAAACAGCGTCTAAGCATGAAGCTTCCAGGATAACCCAGGGTTTCGGGCTCGAGGTGTCGAACCAGTCTCTAGACTGACTCATCAGACATGCAGCATGGTATTTTTCTATATCTGGGAAAGCTACCCCACCAGACAGTTTGGGCAGAATGAGAGGTTTTTTTTGCAATTTTTGGTCTAGAGCCTCCCCACACATATCTGACCAGGACCTGATTAAATTTATTACAGAAGAGTCTGGGAAGGGGCCTAGGTATGGCGCGAAACAGGTACATTAATTTCGGCAACAGGACCATTTTGGCAGCAGCAATCCTGCCCAACCAAGACACCTCCTGTAGCATCCACTCCCCAGTCAGCTCCACAAATGCTTTTAACAACGGGGCATAATTACACTCAATCAAATTATCTTCTCTGGTTAAATTAATTCCTAGATATCTCAAAGAGTAGGACTTCCAGGCATATTTGTAGGAGTCCTTCAACCTAGAGACCACAGTCGGGGTTATATTGAGTGGGAGGGCTTCAGTCTTATTTGTATTTAATTTATAAAAGGAAACATCCGAGTAAGTTTGTAGGACGTCATGAAGAACTGGTAAGGAAGCCTCGGGGTCCAAAAGACATAGCAGAATATCGTCCGCAAACAAGCTAATTTTGTGGGAAATGCCCCCTATAACCGGGCCTCTAATCGAGTCCCGGGATCTAATACAGGCAGCCAAGGGTTCTATCACCAATGCAAAAATAAGAGGAGATAGCGGACAGCCCTGTCGCGTGCCATTAGAAATATTGAAGGGCGAAGAAAGGCATCCGTTAACAAAGACCCGCGCACTGGGTGTGGAGTAGAGAGCCAGGATAGAGTCTAAGATCCTTCCAGAAAAGCCAAATTTGTCCAGGGTTAATCTCATAAAATCCCAGTTCAATCTATCGAACGCCTTTTCGGCGTCCAGAGACAAAACCAGGAGGGGATCTCCTCTACAGGCAGAGTGTTCAATGACATTAATCACCCTACGCGTATTATCTGGGGCCTGACGGTTTAATACGAAGCCCACTTGATCAGGGTTGATAAGGGAAGGGAGAAGGGGACTGATGCGGTTACCAATTAATTTGGCATAGATTTTTAGATCCGTATTTAATAAAGCAATTGGTCTAAAATTTTGGACTGAGGTAGAGCTTTTTCCCGGTTTGGGAATGGTGATGATTTGAGCTTCCAGCATCTCTTTGGGGAAGTGGCCAGCCTCTGAGGCTTCATTAAACACTGTCAAGAGCACCGGTGCCAAGTTCTCCTTAAAGGATTTATAGAAACCGCAGGGGTAACCATCAGGTCCCGGTGCCCTATCTGCTGGAAGGGAGGCAATAGCCTTTTCAACTTCGACTAAAGTCCAAGGCGCACTGAGTAAGCTACATGACTCCGACGACAGCGAGGGGAGAGGAAAGTTACTCAGAAAATTCTGGATATCTATGCCTGTAGGTTGGAAAGTAGAAGGATCCCCCCCTAGGTTGTATAATTTAGAGTAATAGGATGCAAAAACATTAGCAATTTTGTCAGGATCGTATACTCTCTTACCCCTATCTGAGTGGACAATATGGATTTTTTCCTTCGCCCTCTTACCCCTCAGCTTCCTCGCCAGTAATCTACCAGCTCTGTTGCCATAAACATAAAAATTTTGGTTCAGTCTATGTAGGTTGCGTTGGACCTCCGCTAAATAGAAAACATTTACCGCCTCCCTTGCTTCTTTCAATGACTTAAGAAGGGCTTTATCGTGCGGATGTGCCTTGTGAGAACTCTCCAGGGAAGCAACTGTGAGCTCAGCTTGTTCTAATTTCTTACGAAAAGCCCTTTTAAGCTTAGCCGCAGTTTGAATCGCCGTCCCTCGTGTTACTGCTTTGAGGGCACACCAGAATGTGAAAATAGATGTCTCCCGAGGAGAGTTCTCAGAGAGATAATGATCCAAAGTGGTTTGGATCGCCTGCATGGTCTCTGGCTGAAGAAGACTGAGTTTACCCAAGCGCCAGGGGGCCGGGGAAACCTTTCTACTATTTATGTCCCATTCGATGTATAGTGGGGAGTGATCCGACCAGGACATGGGGAGGATGGAGATTTTACGGATGGACTGTAGAGTCCACTTGTCTGCTAATGCTAGATCTATTCTAGAATAGGAGTTGTGCACCGGGGAGAAAAACGTGTAATCTCTGTCCATTGGATGTTTAACGCGCCAGAGGTCTAAGAGATTATATTCCGCCAGTAGCTGGCTAAAGCCCTTTGCATTCCTATGGAGCTGACTGGAGAGCGAGGGCCGCTTGCTAGAGTTATCAACTAGAGGGTCCAGGGTCAAGTTAAAGTCCCCCATTAGGAGTAAAGCGCCCTTAGCCAATTGTTGCACCTTAGCGCAAAGTTTCCTGCAAAATGCTAGTTGCTTGTTGTTGGGAGCGTAGCAAGAAACTAATGTCACCTCTTTATTTTCAAGAGTGCCAACCAAAATTAGAATTCTCCCCTCCGGGTCGCAGTATTGCGAAGAGAGGGAAAACGTGCAGTGCTGAGATATCAAGATTGCCACCCCCGCCTACTTTGCTGGCCCGTTGGCTAGGTAGCAATGGGGAAATCTCCCATTAGTAAACCTAGGAGGGGCTGATTTAATAAAGTGAGTCTCCTGGACGGCTATGATTTGAGCTTTAAGTTTTATGGAAATAATTAAGTGCTAATCTCCTCTTGTGTGGGGAATTAAGACCCTTTGCATTTATAGAAACAATGTTAACCATTTTGTAGAACTGTCGGAGATTGCATAACTATCGACAACCAACTGGCAAGTAAAAAGTGTATGTAACGTTTCCGGACAAATAAAGAGGGAAAGGAAGGGAAAGGACACAAAAGATGGAGGATAACAGAAAGAAGAAACATAACAATAACCCCTCTCGGAAGCACATTTGGACGCCTAACCATGGCGACTCAGAGTTAAACTGTGGGGGGTAGTGGTTAATCTGCCCGCACCCGAACCTAGATTAAACAAATTGTAGTTCCTCTGCACTCCATCTCTGGTCCCCCCGACTGCTACCGGAATTAAAGGAGACTCGGGTAGAGTTCCCAGCCGACAGAGAAGTGCGGGCGGCAGACGGGGCGGCAGACGGGGCAACAGAGACAGGTAACTAACAGTAAATAGGCAGAGAGAAGGCATCACTGAAAAACATGCTAATAACACATAGCTATCCCATAGACACCCTTATCAAACAGTTGCCAAGGAACTGGTGCAACGTAGGAAATACGACACTACAAACCAATCAGAAAACATGAAGTCAATGCAAGTGTAGTAAATCAAACAATACTCAAAGTTCTGCCACCGAAGAGGCCCAGTCCCGCTGAAGGCCCCGCTCGGGAGAGGTGTGTGTAGATGAGCTTGCAGAGTTCCATGATGCTAGGATCTTTTTCCCCTCCTCGACATTCGTTATGACGACAGTAGAACCTTCTCGGGATATAAGCAACTTAGTAGGATATCCCCATCTGTATAGAATGTTTTCTTTACGTAGCACTGATGTGATGGGGTAAAGAGAGCGACGTTTCGCTAAAGTTGTGGGGGACAGGTCTCCGAATATCTGAAGTGAGCCCAAAGCCTCAGATGCAGTATCCGAGGGTCTAGCAGCTTTCAAGATCGCCTCCTTCACGTGGAAGTAGTGTACCCTCATAAGGACATCCCGGGGGACCCCGTCTGGAGCGTTCCTGGCTTTAGGGAGCCTATGGATACGATCAAGTAGAAAGTCCGCAGAACGGAACGAGGGAAGGAGTTTGCTGAAGAGGTCCATTGCAAAATCTTTTAAAGCGCTATTAGCGACGGCTTCCGGGACACCACGTAGCTTTATGTTGTTACGTCTCGCTCTGTCCTCAATATCTGAGAGTTTGTCCCTGAGTGCCGTGACCTCATTTTGTAGCAGATCATGAGAAGAGATCAGGTCGTTGTGCGACGACACCACCTCACCCATTTTCGTTTCTAGGTGATCGGTGCGGCCACCTATCTCGTCGATAGATCTCTGACATTCCTTCATAGTCGCTCTGAATTCTGCCGCGACTTCATCCTTAAATTGGGTCAGGAGATGTTTCATAGCACCCACCGTAAGCGAGTCACCATCATTGATGGAGCGGGAGGGTGCTGTGGTCGGGGCAGGCATGTCTCTAGATGGCGAGGGCACCGGGACAGCAGGTTTAGAGATACCACTCCGTGCATCCTTTGCTTTAGCAGCCTGAGGAGAGGTTTAAAGAACGCCACCTGGGAGACAGTTTTAGCGGCCTTATATTTCTTGGGAGGCATGGCAGCGCTGAGTGACAGAAGTAGAGGAACGAGAGGCACACGGCTTCTGGGGTATCAATCAAAGAGGTGTCCGCGCAAAGGTCAAGTTGTCATATCATGTCATAGGAGCATTCGGGTGTAGGCAGAATTATCTCGGAGCGATCACTTCATAATATCTTGGCTATTCAACCGTAAGGACATCACAGCTGATCGTCCCGGGGGGTGACGGGATATCTGCGGTCCTATAAATTCTGCAAAGTAATATGTATTTTATATCCAGCACACTATATGAGAAATGTGTGCTATTTCACCAGCGGCCACTAGATGGTGCAATTGCAGAATTAAATATTAGAGCCTAGTAAAAGGCTATTTCTCCTCTCACAGGTGTATGCACTGATCCCTCCACAGGGGCCCCAGAGTGGGTGCAGGGGGAGAACAGTGCTAGAGGGCCACCAATCCTGGTGTAGCCCTAATCCAGGGACCCCCACAGATGCACAGGCACACAACTACCTCAGGTAAGCTTCTATAGTTGAATCAAAGATGGCCGCCGCATCACCCTGGGCCTCGGACCCACTGCTTTCTCCCGCTGCCAGGCGTCTCCCCGGCCTGCTGTCCCAGGGGGTATCCACCCAGGGGGTCAGGGGAAGGCTCCCAGATGGTCCGGCGCTCCTGTATGGGGTCCGCGCCGCTTCCCGGCGCCGCGTCTCCGCCGTGGAGCTTGAATCGCGGGCGCCGGGAGTACGCGAGTCCCCGGCTTCCGGGGATGTATAGGCCGCAACCTGCGAGAACAGTGAAAACTGCTCCCCAGCTCTGCGGCTGTCACAGCAGGGCTTAGGAGGCTTGCAGGGAGGGAAGGGGAGCCCCCGGGGAGGATATATAGATGGTAGGACTGCAAGTTAGTGAAAATAGAGCACTGGAGAGAGGAGGCCAGCAGATACACGTCTGCTCTCTTCTCCAGTCAAGCCACGCCCCAACCAGACCTAGTTCTGAGAACTGCTTTTTCTTTATAGAAAATCATAAAAGGAGATTTACATGACAGCGCTCCTAAATCTAATACTCTTCTAGCTGATGCCAAAGTCAGTAGAAAGAGAACCTTAACTGTCAACCATTTAAGATCCACTTCATTAAGTGGTTCAAACGGAGAAACTTAAACAGCTTTGAGAACCAGACTTAAATCCCAAGGCACTGCAGGAGGAACAAAAGGCGGTTGAATGCGCAGCATTCCCTGGAAAAAAGTATGCACATCCTGTAAATTAGCAATTTTCTTTTGGAACCATACCATCAATGCTGATACTTGTACTCTCAAGGAGGCCACCTTCAAACCCTTATCCATTCCTGCCTGAAGGAAATCTAAGACATCAGATACTCTGAAAGATTTTGGGTCCATACTTCTTTTACTGCACCAATGAATATAGGTTTGCCATATTCGGTGATAAATGCGTGCTGAGGAGGGTTTCCTTGCTCTGAGCATAGTTTGAATTACCTGTTGTGAGAAACCTCTTGACTTAAGGATAGAAGTTTCAACAGCCACGCCGTCAAAGACAGCCGATCCAGATGCCTGTGATAACAAGGACCCTGCATCAGTAGATCTGGATGTTGAGGGAGCAGACATCCCCTGCAGATCTATGTACCAATGCCTCTGGGCCATGCCGGAGCTATTAGAGTCACGGCACCCTTTGCTTGCTTTATTTTCCTCACCACCCTGGGTAACAGGGTGATCGGTGGAAACAGATATGCCAGATGAAAGTCCCATTTCACTGACAGTGCTTCCACAAGGATTGCTCCGGGATCCTTTGCTCTTGACCCGTATGCTGGTACTTTGTTGTTCAGAAGGGACGCCATGAGATCTACTTCTGGCAACCCCCACTTGTCTACTAGAGTCTGAAAAACTTCCGACTGAGAAAATTTGCTTCCCAGTTTAGGACTCCTGGAATGAACACTGCGGACAAGGCTGGAAGATGGAGATCTGCCCACTTTAGTATTTGACTTACCTCCTTCATTGCTTTTTGGCTGCGAGTTCCTCCCTGATGGTAGAGGTACGCTACTGCCGTTGCATTGTCCGAGCGGATCTGGACTGGTTTTCCTTGCAGAGTGTCCTTTGCCTGAATCAGTGCCATGTATATGGCCCGAAGTTCCAACAGGTTTAAAAGCAGGCAACTTTCTTTTGTAGTCCACTGTCCTTGGAACCATCATTTTCTGGACACTGCTCCCCAGCCCTGAAGACTGGCATCTGTTGTCAGGATCTCCCAATCTGATATCCAAAAGGGTCTCCCCTTGTCTAGATGGGATGTCTGTAGCCACCAGGCTAATGACCATTTTACTTTTACTGGCAATACCATCGTCTGTTTCTTTATTGTCTGATGTACTCCATTCCATCTGGCCAGAATCAGACGCTGCAGAGTGGAACTGTGTATACTCCACCATGCCGAATGTAGACTCCATCAAACCCATCACTTGCATTGCTGCGTGAATTGATATTGTTTGACTGTGTAACAACTCCTGGGTCATTAACTGTACCTTGGATATCTTGTCCAGAGGTAAAAATATTTTCTGCAGACTTGAATCCTATACAGCCCCCAAGTGAATCATCCATTGTGACGGAATCAGAGATGACTTTGCCCAATTTATGAGCCATCCGTGCTTCTGTAGACAAGTTATTGTGTGTTGGAGATGGCTCAAGAGCAATTCCTGGGTTTGTGCTAGGATTAAAAGATCGTCGAGGTATGGAAAAATTCTTATCCCCTGCTTGCGAAGATAAGCTGCCATCACCACCATAATCTTGGTAAATACTCTGGGGGCTGTGGCTAACCCAAAGGGTAAGGCCTGGAACTGAAAATGTTGCTGGAGGATGGCGAACCTGAGGTAACACTGATGAGACAATGCTATAGGAACATGCAGGTAACCATCCTGTATATCCAGAGATACCATGTAATCCCCTGGTTCCATGGCCAAAACTATGGAGTGTAACGTCTCCATGTGGAACAGTGGTACCCACATGTATTTGTTAAACATTTTGAGATTGAGAATTGGCCGGAATGACCCATTTGGCTTCTGAACCAAAAACAGGATGGAGTAAAAACCCTGTCCCCATTGTGTAGGGGGTACTGGAATAATTACTCCTGGCTGAAGCAATTTATGAACTGCTTCTTTCAGGGCTCTGGCCTTCGCCTCTATCCGAGACGGACTGGTGCAGAAGAACCTTCGAGGAGGCTGCTTCTTGAAAGGGAAAACATAACCCAGAGATACTGCTTCTTGCACCCAAGCATCTGTTGTCGATTGCTGCCATATGTGTGCAAACTGAAGAAGTCGGCCCCCTACCCTGGGGTCCCCCAGGTGGAGGCCCGCACCATCAGGCTGATGGCTTATGTTCTGGTTTGGAAGCTGGCCCTCTGGTGGCCCATTGCTTCTTTGCCTTACCAAACGTATTGTATTGGGGCTGCTTAGATTCAATTTTTCCTTTTGTTTTTCCTTGCGACCGAAAGGGCCGAAAAACCGAACCCCTAGGCCTGGGGTTATAATTGGCAGGAAACCTGTCTTTCAATTCCTTACCAAACAGAATATTCCCAACAAAAGGCAAAGATACCAGAACCTTCTTGGATTCTGAATTAGCTTTTCATGTACGTAGCCAAATTGCTCTGCGAGCAGCTACCGTTAAGGCTGATGCTTTGGAAGCAATAGTCCCCATATCTATTGCCGCTTCTTCTAAGAATAGTGCAGCCTGCTTCATGTGAGCTATATGGGATTCCTGCTCCCTAGTAGGTGCCGACAGCCCGTCTTCCAGTACGTCAGCCAATTCAGCTACCGCCATTGCCATCCAAGCTGAAGCCATAGCTGGCCTTATGACTGCCCCTGACAGAGAAAATATGGTTTTCAAAACCCCATCCACTCTTCTGTCTGTGACATCACTTATTGATGTTGACGGTAAAAGGCAATATAGATTTTCGCACTAATCGAATGACGTGCGTATCTACCTTAGGAGGCACTTCTCTTTTTAAACAGTCCCCAAATGGAAAAGGGTAATAGGAATCCCATTTTTTTGGAACTCTAGATTTTTTATTGGGTGTAGCCCAAGCTTCTTCCATGATTTCTGTCAGCTGATCTGACCCTGGAAACTCGACCCTAACTGTTTTGGGATGTTTAAACACAGGTGCCTTAAGTTTTTAACATCGGCTCTGCTGAATCCTCTAGGGATAGAATAGCCTTCATTGCTCCAATTAATTAAGCTATATCCTCTGAGCTGATACCTTTTACCTGTTCTTCATATGCTGAAGAAGAGTATATAGAGCTATCATCATCATCTGATGTATCATCCTGTGTAGCCTGTGAATTTGTTGATATATTTACCCTCGGTTTAGCAGCTTGTTTACTTGGAGAAGCTGTTGGGGCTATACCATAAGAAGGGAGCTGCATGTATGGGTTAATAGTGTACCCTACTCCCGAGATTGAAGGTGTAGGGACTACCCGTTCAGCTATACTGTACAAGGTCTGTGCAAACATAGCCAAGGTGGATCTACCTGCCATTGAACCGGGATCTGCCATGCAATCTGCTGAAACGCAAAACAATTTGTACATAACCCATCATGTGCCAGATCCTGAGAGGATAATCCCACTTTGCAGGACAAACATGTTATGAGTGTTGGTGTTACTTTTAATGTATCCTAGTCACCTTTGCCATTCTTAGACATGATAAATAATCAACTTTTCACAGTGTACTACACAATTTGTGACTGTAATCACTTTACTATAAGAAAAAAACCACTGACAAACATATATAAAGTCAGCAATCACACTAGCAGTCAGTCACATGTTATATATTAGTCATATCAACTACAAACACATTTCAAAGTACAGATCTTAACGTATTCAGACGCATTGCGAAGAAAACCACAGTAATGTACACAGACTCATATGCAATAGGCACTAAAGTTAACTATTCATACTGACAAATGTAGATAGAATTTTAGTGCTGTAAAACCTGTACTCAGTAGAGTGGGATACAGGGAGACTCACCCTACTTCCAAGATCGATCAATACGTTAGCGAACGCTGAGTTGTTCCAGACGCTATGAGTGTACACTGCCGCTCTGGGAATTTTTAGTGAACACAGACGCACTGTGCATGCAGACGCACCGATCATACAGACGTCTGTACTGCGACCGGGTCTCCTCGCGGTAGCACCTGAGACGGAAGTGAGGCAATCAGTTCATGGCGAGAGACCGATGGAAACTGGTCATGAACTGGGGGGAGGGGCAACGAGGAGAGCGTCTGACTCCCCACTGCTGACATCAACCCTAGGGATCACAGCCTCATACTAATTCCTGGTGCCTTATGATCCCTAAGGCCTAGTGCTGGAGCACCCGTGGTGGCGAATCGCCAGCTACTGTTTGGTAGTCTCCTCCCAATACAGTGCGGCTGTGTCCGTTATTCCCCTTCTAAGTGGAACAGATGCCTTACCTACTCCCCGTGCTCCAGCCACAGCCTGGTAACGTCTGCTGGACCTGCTAGTATATCCGACACAGATGCCCGTCGAGACAGCACTTGTACTGTGGGTAAGCGTTGTTGCGAGCCGGTGGAGAGTTGTTGAAGCAACTCTTTCCAATATGCATATAAGACGCTGTTAGGAAAGATCACTCAGAAAACGTAGTAAGACTATAAAAATAAAATAAGAAAGCTTAGGGCTGGCAAACACAGCTCCTGCCGCACCAAACAAAAAACTGATTTGCCTGAACCAGTGGGTGGGGATATATGGACGAGCCCGTTGCATCCTGGGAGGACTGAAAGCTTGCGATCGTTTGGTGCCAATCCGCTGTCGCTCCATCATATCCCATTGTTATCCTGTGGATAACCTGTGGACTCAGCGGAGAAGAGCAAAATGTATACAAAAACATTTTTTTATAAAGAAAAATTTGAAAGTTGCCATGTGCATATGTATTCACCCCCTTTGCTATGAAGCCCCTCTAAAGTTCTGGTGCAACCAATTACCTTCAGAAGTCACATAATTAGTGAAATTGAGTCCAGCTGTGTGCAGTCTAAGGGGTAATTCAGAGTTAATCGCAGCAGCAATTTGTTAGCAGTTGGGCAAAACCATGGGGGTAATTTCAAGTTGATCGCAGCAGGATTTTGTTAGCAATTAGGCAAAACCATGTGCACTGCAGGGGAGGCAGATATAACATGTGCAGAGAGAGTTAGATTTGGGTGGGGTGTGTTCAATCTGCAATCTAATTTGCAGTGTAAAAATAAAGCAGCCAGTATTTACCCTGCACAGAAACAAAATAACCCACCCAAATCTTACTCTCTCTACACATGTTATATCTGCCTCCCCTGCAGTGCACATGGTTTTGCCCAATTGCTATCAAAAATCCTGCTGCGATCAACTTGGAATTACCCCCCATGTGCAGTTCAGGGAGGGCAGATAGAGAGAGTTAGATTTGGGTGGGTTATTTTGATTCTGTGCAGGGTAAATACGGGCTGCTTTATTTTTACACTGCAATTTAGATTTCAATTTAAACACACCCCACCCAAATCTAACTCTCTGCACATGTTACATCTGCCCCCTGCAGTGCACATGGTTTTGCCCAACTGCTAACAAATTTGCTGCTGCAATCAACTCTGAATTACCCCCCAAGTGTCACATGATCTGTCAGTATAAACACACCTTTTCTGAAAGGCCCCAGAGGCTGCAACACCACTAAGCAAGAGGCATCACACCATGAAGACTAAGAAGCTCTCCAAACAAGTCAGGGACAAAGTTGTTAAGAAGTACAAGTCAAGGTTAGGTTAGGTTAGGTTAGGTTAGGTTAGGTTAGGTTATATAAAAAAAAAATATATATAGGATTTTAATTACCTACCGGTAAATCCTTTTCTCGTAGTCCATAGGGGATACTGGGAATCCATTTAGTACCATGGGGTATAGACAGGTCCACTAGGAGCCTTGGGCACTTTAAGAATTTGATAGTGTGCGCTGGCTCCTCCCTCTTTGTCCCTCCTACCAGACTCAGTCTAGGAAACTGTGCCTGAGGAGACGGACATACACCGAGAGAAAGGAAAGCTAAGGAAAGTGGTGAGATTACGAACCAGCACACACAGAACAATGGGACAGCCATGCTAACCAAACTTGAAACATGAACAGCAACAGCTGAACAAACCAGAATACTTAACCAAGTAACAGTGCAGGAAGAACGAAGCACCGGGCGGGCGCCCACTTTCCTCTACGAACTACGAGAAAAGGATTTACCAGTAGGTAATTAAAATCTTATTTTCTCTTACATCCTAGAGGATACTGGGATTACATTTAATATCATGGGGATGTACCAAAGCTCCCAAACTGGGTGGGAGAGTGCTGAGGTTCTTGCAAAACTGATTGACCAAACTGAAGGTCCTCAGAGGCCAAAGTATCGAATTTGTAGAACTTAGCAAACATGTTCGAACCAGACCAAGTAGCCGCTCGGCAGAGCTGTAAAGCGGAGATACCCTGGGCAGCCACTCAGGAAGAACCCACTGACCTAGTAGAGTGGGCCTGTATAGATTTTTGAATCTGCAAACCTGTCATGGAATAAGCATGCTGGATAGTGAGCTTGATCCAGCGTGTAATGGACCGCTTTGAAGCAGGACACCCAATTTTATTGAGATCATAGAGAACGAACAGCGAATCCGATTTTCTGTGACGAGCTGTTCGCTTTACATACACCTTCAATGCCCTCACAACATCCAAATACTTTGAAGTAGCAGAGGTGTTGGTGACAACCGGAACAACAATAGGATGGTTGATGTGAAACGCAGACACCACTTTAGGAAGAAAGTGCTGACGAGTTCTGAGTTCAGCTCTGTCCTCATGGAAAATTAAATATGGGCTTTTGTGAGACCAAGCCCCCAGCTTTGACACCCATCTTGCTGAAGCCAAGGCCAACAGTGTGACAGGCTTCCACGTATGATATTTTACGTCCACCTCCTGTAACGGTTCAAACCAGTCCCATTGGAGAAATTTCAGCACCAAATTGATATGCCAAGGTGCCATGGGATGCACAAAGGGCGGTTGGATGTGCAGAACACCTTTCAAGTACGTCTGGACCTCAGGAAGAGGAGCCAATTGTTTCTGAAAGAAAATGGACAAGGCCGAAATCTGGACTTTTATGGAGCCCAGACGTAGGCCCACATCCACACCTGCTTGCAGAAAAAGCAGGAAATGTCCCAGATGAAATTCCACCGCACAATAATTTCTGCTCTCACACCAATGACGTACTTCTTCCAAAAATGGTGGTAATGTTTAGACCTTACCCCCTTCCTGGCTTGGATCATAGTCGGGATAACCTTGTCCGGGATCCCTCTTCTGGCTAGAATCAGCCATTCAACTTCCATGCTGTAAAACATAGCCACGGTAAGTCCTGATAGATGAATAGGCCCTGTTGCAGAAGATTCTCATGAGGAGTTAGAGGCCACGGATCTTCAAAAAGCATCTCCAGAAGGTCCGCGTACCAGGCCCTTCTTGGCCAGTCCAGAGAAATGAGTATTGCTTGAACCTTTTCCCTTTTTATTCTTTTTAGAATTCTTGGGATCAGAGGAAGTGGACGAAACACGTACACCCTCTCATAGACCCATAGAGTTGTCAGAGCGTCTACCACCACTTCCTGTGGGACTCTCGACCTGGAACAATATCGCTTGAGTTTTTTGTTGAGACGAGAGGCCATCATGTCGATCTGTGGATATCCCCATAGATATGTCAAGCACTGAACACTTTCAGGTGAAGGCCCCACTCCCCCGGGTGTAGGTCCTGTCTGCTGAGGAAGTCTGCTTCCCAGTTGTCTACTCCCGGAATGAAGACTGCTGACAACGCCACAGCATTTTTTCCTGCCCAGAGGAGAATTCTTGACACCTCTGACATTGCTGCTCTGCTTTTCATTCCACCCTGTTGGTTTATATTACATTGTCCGACTGGATCGGAATGATAGATATGAAGATGAAGATATAAGGCCTGCAGAAGGGCGTTGTATATGGCCCTGAGTTCTAGAATGTTGATTGGAAGGATGACTTCCTGACTTGACCATCTTCCTTGAAACTGCACCCCCTGGGTGACTGCTCCCCAACCTCTGAGGATTGCGTCTGTGGTTAACAGAATCCAGTTCTGAATTCCGAACCTCTGACCCTCAACGAGGTGAGAAGTCTGTAGCCACCACAGAAGGAAGATACTGGCCTTTGGCGACAGAAGGATCCTCTGGTGCATGTGAAGATGCGATCTGGACCATTTGTCCAACAGATCGTGCTGGAAGGGTCTTGCGTGAAACCTTCCGTACACAAGTGCCTTGTAATAGGTCACCATTTTCCTCAGAAGGTGAATGCATAGATACACCGATATCCGGGTTGGCTTCAAGACATCCCGTACCATCGACTGTATTACCAATGCCTTTTCCAACTGAAGGAACACCTTCTGCGACTCCGTGTCCAGTATCATTCCAAGGAATGGAAGCCTTCGTGTTGGCTCTAGGTGAGATTTCGGTTCAGAATCCACCCGTGATCATGGAGAAGTTTAGTTGAGAGACCAATGCTGTCCAGCAACCGCTCCCTAGATGGCGCCTTTATCAGAAAATCATCCAGGTATGGAATTATATTCACTCCATGTTTGTGGAGTAGAAACATCATCTCTGCCATCACTCTGGTGAACACCCTCGGTGCAGTGGAGAGACCAAATGGCAGGGCCTGGAACTGGTATTGACAGTCCTGCAGTGCAAACCGTAGATAAGCCTGGTAAGGCAGCCAGATCGGAATGTGAAGGTACGCATCCTTAATATCCAAAGACACTAAAACCCCAATAGTGGGTCTCTGGGCCACTCTAGTATCTGTGTACAGTGATTTGAGTGTAGTCTCAATTTTACGATCAGCCGTGTCTTTTAGGGAGGCTGCATCAGGAACAGGCAATACAATTTTTCGTGACAGTCTAAAGACTGATGCATCCACTATCCTCCAGAGGAAAAGAAAACGATGAGAGCAACCTTTTAGGGATTTGAAAATTCCTATCAGGATTAACCCACGGTTCTTCAAACAGGGTATTCAATTACTTTGACCAAGGAAAAGTGACTGAGAAATTCTTTTTTACATTAAAAGATTCCTCACATTCCTGACACCTTATCAGGAGTTTTCAGAACATCCCTGATAGCGTCTATAAGAGCCTCTATTCCCTGTGACAGAGTAGCATCCCTTCCCTTCAAATCCACCTCACCCTCCTCCATGTCTGACCCCTCATCATCAGAATCAGAATCAGCTATATTGTCCAGGTATACTTGAGTATACTAGGAATTTGTCCTTGGTTTGCTATACAACAGCCAAGTAGGTAACAGATAAGCAGGTGGGGGTGGGGGGGGGGGAGGGGAAACAAGTAAAGTCACACAGATAGGTATACCGTAGGGACACAAGTTAGTTACATGTACGTCTAGTCCACAGGTTCTCAAACTCTGTCCTCAGGACCCCACACAGTGCATGTTTTGCAGGTAACACAGCAGGTGCACAGGTGTATTAATTACTCACAGACACATTTTAAAAGGTCCACAGGTGGAGTTAATTATTTCAATTGTGATTCTGTGAGGAGACCTGCAAAACATGCACTGTGTGGGGTCCTGAGGACCGAGTTTGAGAACCTATGGTCTAGTCAGTCAATGTTCAGGAGTTCAGCAGGTGGACAGCTTGGGGAAAGAAACTTTTGATGCTTCTTGTGGACCTGTCGGGGACGGCCCTGTAATGCCTGCCTGAAGGAAACAAGTTAAACATGCTGTGGCCGGGGTGTAGCTGGTCTTTTACTATCTGCATTGCCCGCTTTTTAGCTCTGGACAGGTACAGGTCCTGGACTTAGGGAAGGTCAGCCCCGATGATCTTCTCTGCGGTTCTGACCACCTTTTGGAGCCTGCATCTGTCCCTCGCGCTGGCGGAGCTGTACCATACGAGTATCGAGGAGCACAGTACCGACTCCACAATCGCGGAGTAGAAGAGGAGCAGAAGCTTCTGTGGGATGTTGAACTTCCTTAGTTGCCTGAGGAAGAACAACCTCTGCTGCGCTTTCCCAACAGTGGTGTCAGCATTGGACTCCCAATTTAAGGTCCTGGGAGATTGTGGTCCCTTGAAACTTGAAAGAGTCCACTAGCGATACCACACTGTCAGCAATCGTTGGAGGAGGTGCACTAGATGACTTCTTCCTGAAGTCCACTATCATCTCGACAGTTTTGAGGGGGTTGAGCTCAAGGTTGTTGTGGATGCACCACTGGGCCAACCAGTCTACTTCCCGTCTATAGGCCGATTTGTCCCCGTCCTTGATGAGGCCGATGACGGTGGTGTCATCGGCAAATTTGATGATCTTTACTGATTGCGCCTCTGAGGTACAGTCATTTGTGTACAGGGAGAAGAGCAGGGGTGAGAGGACACAGCCTTGAGGGGTCCCTGTACTAATGGACCGTGCTTGAGAGGTGAATTCCCCCGCTTTCACCACCTGTGTCCTATCTGTCAGGAAGTCTACTATCCAGGAACAGGTAGCTTCTGGAACCCCTAGGCAAAGTAATTTGGGGTGGAGGATGCTGGGGACAATTGTATTGAAGGCCGAGCTGAAATCAACAAACAGGACCCTCACGTAGGTACCGGGAATGTCTAGGTGCTGTAGAATGTAGTGCAGGCCCAGGTTGACTGCATCCTCGACACACCGATTCGATCGATAGGCGAACTGCAGGGGGTCCAGTTGGGGGCCAGTCACAGTTTTCAGGTGATTCAAAACCAGACGCTCGAACGTTTTCATGACCACAGACGTCAGTGCTATCGGCCTGTAGTCGTTCAGGTTCGTGATAGAGGGTTTCTTGGGGACCGGGATGATAGTAGACCTTTTGAGGCAGGAAGGGACTTTCTGTAGCTCCAGCGATTTGTTGAAGATCTTGGTGAATATGGGGGCGAGCTGACCTGCACATGTTCTTAGGGCAGATGGTGACACTCCGTCAGGACCCGGAGCTTTCCTGGGTTTGGCCCTTTTGAACAATGCCTCCACCTCTTCTTGGGCGACTTGCAGTGCCTGGGGTTGGCCATCGATGTTCGGGGCATCGTAGAGGTGATTGTTTGTGTTGCAGGGGACTTCATCAGAGTCAGACTGCAGTATATGCGCCAGAGATCGTTTTTGCGGACAAATGGCAGGGGACTGAGACGCTGGTTTGGGTACTGAGTCTCTGTTCATAAACTTGTCTTAAATATTGTGTCTCTTCCTCATTGCGGGACAATTTAGTAGAAATATTGGAAATCATTCTCCTAATGGAATCCAGCCAAGTTGGGTCTGCCCCGCTAGCCTGGGAGGGTGCACTGCACTGAACTCCCTGGAGAAGAGGAACACTGTGCCTTACATGAAACACACTCTTTGTCTGACATACTGTGACAGTGACAGCACACACACACACACACACACACACACACACACACAGGAACAGGTTAAATGCACAATTAACCCACAAAGAGCCCTTCAAGACAGACACACTTTTTCCTCTATTGAGGTCTGGTAGTGAGGCTGCTAGTTTTGCAAAATGACCACACTGAGATGTTTAACTGAGAGGCTTGAAAGGAGACAAAGATATTCTCAAGAGCCTGTAAAGGAACAAATGAATGCTCCAACCAGTGCAAATAACGACATGCACAAGTTATTTAATAGATTGGAAACATTGTGCATGGCCGAAACACGGCACTGGTGGGACCAATCAACTTTACAAAGATATATAGATAACAAATGCATTCCGAGGGGGCTTCGTATATTTAAATCAGCTTCATTTAAAGATGATGCTGAATTTTTGTCTAACTGGAACTCCATACTGGACAGCTGCTCGTTCAAACTCATGGAGCATCTTGTCCAGTATAGAACTACAAAGGTTAAAACCATTCAAGTTGAAATAGAACACATACAAGAACAATTAAAACCTTATGAGACCAATACAGAGTTCTCAGAAAGAGACCAAAAAGTAAATAAAAAAATTGAAGAATACGAACAGTCCGTGATATCAACTAAAACAAAAAAACTAGAGCGTGATAGAGGAGACTATGAAACTGATATGGTTAGAACATACAATAGGAGATACGATCAATCCAGATCAGTCACTAGGAACCCTAATAGGGACAATACTACACAGGGTCCATATTCTTCCAATAGGAGAGACAGGTCTAGGAGTACAATAGGGAGACAGAGAATGATTAAGAATAGGACCCCACAAACCAAATATAGTCCCCGAAGGGACCCAAGGGGAGTAGTTTTGGAAAATAAATACGAATGTCTCACGAGAGATAGGTACTCCCCAGCTTCTATAGCGAGAGGAGGAGCTAAACCCAAAACAACCTCATGGGGCCAGGGGAATATCCGGGAAAAAGAACAGACACATTTTTTAGAACAAAACCCACACGAACTAAATCTTCCCAACAGGGAAAATTCAAACTACACAAAAAGGGGGAGGGAAAGAGACACAGAGGATGCAGGGGAGGAAAACAGAAAAGGAAAAAATCCAAAACAATATTAAACACTAAAAATATATTTAATTTATCTTCGAGGGAACTAACCGATTCAGAAAAAACCTTGTTGAGTAAAGGGTTAAAATATGCACCTGCCAAAAAACCAAACTTGTTTACCTTATTTGTGGACCTTAATAGATTCACAAGAAATCTTAGTAGAAAGCGGTACTTTGCATTCAAAAAACTTAAAAATAAGAAGGTTAATGAAGACGTGCTACCTATTATTTTAGATGGGTCAGATAAGGTGGCATTGGAACACCTGGAAGATCTTCTAGCGGAGAATGCCAACCAAACCCCAACTCCAGTTAAACTTTACTCTCTAGATGAATCACAAAAAGAAAAAGAGAGGAGAATCTTTAAAAAGAAGTCAGACTTCTACCCTCTACAATACAGGGGTCCGTCCATAGTGGGGTTCTATAACACCACTATGGAAGACTTCAGAAAACTATGTCTATCTGCGGATAAAGATCCTCTGAAAGATAATCTGAGAGCTGATGAAAGGAGGGCCTTAAAAGCCTTAACCTCGGATATTAATATAACTATAAAAATGGCAGACAAAGGAGGTGGTGTGGTGCTGCAGAATACATCTGATTACTTAAAGGAGGCAAATAGACAATTGTCAAATACCTGTTTCTATGCAGTGATATCCAGTAATCCTACGGCACTATTCCAAAAAGAATTGGAGGTGTTGTTGGATGAAGCTATGGACAGGGGCGCAATATCTAAGGATACGTATCAATTTTTGTTATTACCTCACCCTATCACACCAGTTTATTATCATTTGCCGAAAATTCACAAAACCCTCACTTCACCTCCTGGTCGTCCTATCATTTCTGGTATTGGGTCTATCACTTCCAATCTGTCACATTTTGTAGATGCTCACCTACAAGGTTATGTATCACAATTAAAATCTCACATAAAAGACACAACACAATTTCTAAATATGCTTAAAGATGTCAGATGGAAAGATTCATATCAATTCCTTACATGTGATGTGGAATCATTGTATTCAAATATTCCACATGACAAAGGTATTGAGACTATTTCCAATATATTGGATAAGGATGAAGCAGTCTCTGAACAACTTAAAACCTTTCTGGTGACATCAATTAAATTTATACTTGAACATAACTATTTCACATTTGCACAACAATTCTATTTACAAACCCGGGGGACGGCCATGGGGACCAGGTTCGCCCCTAGTTACGCTAACCTCTATATGGGTGCGCTCGAACAGGAGCTCATTTGGGGGGCGGACCTTGGGGCGCACCTGGTCCTCTATGGCCGTTACATCGATGATTTATTCTTTATTTGGGATGGGGATAACACTTCCGTTCACCACTTCATCACACATCTGAACACGAATACTTATGGTTTAAAATTCACTCACACCTCTCACCCCCAGTTTATCACATTCCTGGATATTGCGCTCCTGTCTGTTGGAGATTGTATTCATACAGAAACGCATTTCAAAACTGTAGATACCAACGGCTTTCTTATGTATAGTAGCAGCCATCTTCAAGCATGGCGAAATAATATACCTAAAAGCCAGTTCCTGAGGCTTAAAAGGAACTGTTCCAGAGAGAATAGCTATAGGGAACAAGCACACAAACTATATTTAGCCTTCCAGGAACAAGGCTATCCCGACCATATATTGTGGAAGGCCCTTAAAGAAGTAGACCGCAAGGATAGAACCACCTTATTAGAGGTGAAAAAGAAGAAAAAAGTCCCAAAAAATCTAAAAGTATCTACCAAAGAGAGTGCGGGTACCTTTAACGATAACTGCATATTTGTCACAAAATATAATACACATGCGACACAAATAAGAAAAATTATTCAAAAAAACACCCAACTACTAAAAATCGATCCCCTATTAGAATCAGAGATAGGTAACCAAATTAAAGTGGTATATAAAAAATCAGATACCCTTCAATCTAAATTAGCACCAAGCATGTTTAGACCTAATAGGAATATTAATACAGGCAAAAAGACGACAAATAACAACGGAGCGAATAATGAGCAAAGTACAAATGCTAATATTATGGGGGTTACTCCTTCGAACTGGTTAGGAACGAAACCAAATGGGTTTCATAAATGCGCTTCATCTAGATGTCTAACCTGTAAAAATATACAACATAAAAATAGGTCCTTTAGATCCAGAACAACAGGTGAAGAATTTGCTATAACACAGTTTTTGAACTGTAATTCCACCTATGTCGTGTATCTAATTGAATGTGGATGTGGTACCCAATATGTGGGACGCACAATAAGGAAACTTAAAGTGCGATTCTCAGAACATAGAAGGAATATACTTAAGAAGTGCTCGCTCCACAGCCTTTCTAGACACACAAGTATGTGTGAACACGGTTCTATAAATAACATCCGGCTAACAGGGCTTGAACAAGTTAGAATTACCGACAGGGGTGGAGATCGATTCACATTGCTGTGTAGAAGAGAGGCCTTCTGGATCTTTCGCCTAAGGACCTTGGAACCACTAGGCCTCAATGAAAATATAGAACTGAACAATATTTAGTAAATCTTCATCTGAGTTGAACTTATTCTTGATATAAATGTTGTTGGGATTTTGCCCCATGCGTCTCTCTGTGTCTCTTTTTCTCTCTCTCCACGCATACATACATGCATACATATGTGTGTATGTGTGTGTGTGTGGGTGTGCTCACTTCATAGTAATCATTAGTGGATAATTAATCGCATCTACTTATCATAATTTAATATTGTGGGACATAGATGTTCCAATTATATTTAATGGGTTGTTGAAGGTAAAAATACAATAGTGTGGTAGGCTACTTAAGTCTGAATGACTCTGCCCGTATATACATTTATCTTCCAAAAGTCCCTTAGTGATCAAAAGTTATTGGTCTCCATTTTACTGTATCTAGTTATGTGTTATTTTTTATCTATTTTTAATTATTTTTTGTTATTACTATTACTGATTACATATTTTGAATGGATAATGTTTTGTTAATTAATCTAGAACTACTATATGAGTACGGATCAATGTATAATCATTTATAAGGAAATGGGTATGATATATACATATATTTATGAAAAGGATCTCAGTGTGGCCAAATAGGTGTTATTATTAAATACATATGTATGTGCTTTATACTGTTTTTTCAATAGAATAATTAAATGAAGGGAACAAAATATAGTAGTAATAAGACCAATGATGCTACTATGCTGCTGGCTGCGCTTTAAATAAGAGTATGCAGAAAGGGTTAACCGTAATCTGTATCCATGATTATCAATGAAGAATCAGAACTGGGTATAAATAGAGACAGCAATCACCAACAGGCATACCTCTGATGAAACCGCCCACTTTGGAGGCGGAGAAACGCGTCAGGTGACTCGCTACGACTCGCTACGACTGTGGAACGCAGGTGGACCGCAACCGGAAGCCGGAAGCCCCGAACCCGGAAGCCGCGCATCGCGGCGTCTCAGCGTCCCCTGCCATCCAGGACCTGGACACGTGCATCCCTGTCCCCGCTCCTGTCCGAGTACGGAACCCAAGGACAGTGCAGAGCATTGAGTGACATCTAAGTCAACCGCCGCAGAGCGGTCAGCCATCGGAACAGTGAGTGACACAAACTATCTGGCTACACAGGAGATAGTTGCAGTATTGGCTTATTGAACATTCAGCCTATCTTTGACTTTCTAACTACCAGCTTTCAGGTGATACGTGAACAGGCTTTTACTAAACAATATAGAGCCTCTTTTTCCGCAAAGTGCAATCTGAACACAACTATGCACTAACCCTAACTGCAACTAACAAATAAGCTTCTTGCATGCAAATAAATTAATCAATACATTAAGGGTGGGTACCCAACTCTTAGTCCTGAGGCCCTGGACACAGTCAGTAGTTTATTTTATGTTGTGATTTTAGTAAATTACTTTTATGTGATTATAATTATATACTGCTAATAGCATTCTAAACTATCTATTTGTATTCACGAAAAAATCTGTATCAATAAATAATTTTTATTTTTTGCAAAACCAGCAGCAATTGATTTACTCCTCCCTCTGAGCGCCCACAAACCCTTTCCTTTCTTACAAGTTTGCTCTTGCTATACGGTGAACAGCCAGGTTCACTTTTGTGGGCAGCCAGAAGGGTTAGAGTTAATATTATTCTATAAACGTACTAATATAGCATTCTAAGTATTCAACTTAGTAGCTTACCTTATTCTGAAGTTAACTAACATAATCAGCGCCCACTGTTGTCCTAGAGACTTCTCTTTTATAGACACAGAGATAGTCTGGAGCCAGCACACAGCACCCTTACTGCTAATGCCAAGCTTAGCCGGGTCGCAGACTAATTACCCAGATTGGGGATGTCACAACTGAGGGCCTGAGCTGACGGGAGGCAGCCTCAGTTGTAGGGGCTGAGATGTACCGGAACCTGGGAGGTTGTATCAGACCCCTGGACATGTAAGAAACATGAATAATAACTGCCCGAAGGCGTGACCACGACAACTTGGATAAAAGTCAATGATGTTTATTATGACAACTCCGCAACACAGCAGCAGTAAAAGAAAACGTAAAAGTCAGCAAATAATAAATACAGTTCCTGGGTACTACAGGATGGCAGGAGCCACAGGGCACTGGTAGTGTGAGATAGTTCTTATGATCTTCTAGATGGAAAGTCCTTACCAGGCCCGGCTGTAGCAAAGGAGATAACCCAGGATTGTGCCAGCTGGTGTTCCAGGAAAAGCTGGGTTGCTGAAGGTAAAACAGCTGCTGTGGATACTGGCTGGAACCAGACTGTTGTTAGCACGGAGTGGATACTGGCTGGAACCAGTTAAATAATAAATGAACTTGGGAGCGATGAAATAATAATACCGGTGGAGAGTGGTAAAGTGTAGAAAGGACACCGGCCCTTTAAGGGAAGCTGTACTCTGCTGGAAGCTGAGCTGGAAGCAGGTAATGTTGTAGCTGGAAACAGATGAATCCACAATGGATTGGAGAGTCAGGCTACACCGCAGGTGGAATGCTGGTGCGGGTCTCTATGGTGGAAGTCTTGAGACAGGAGCTGGAACCTGGAAGACAATCACAGGAGAGAGACAAACAGGAACTAGGTTTGACAACCAAAGCACTGACGCCTTCCTTGCTCAGGCACAGTGTATTTATACCTGCAGCAAGGAAGGGATTGGCTAGGCAATTATGCAGATTAACAATACTGACAACAGATTGGAGGAAATGATCAGCTGACAGAATCCAAGATGGCTGCGCCCATGCAGACACTTGGAGGGAAGTTTGGTTTGTAATCCATGTGGTAATGAAAACAGTAATGGCGGCGCCGACCACTGGAGACAGGAGACGCCAGGCTGACAAGTGCACATCCAACCACGCGGACACAGCGGAGGCCGCGGCTGACGTAATCGCCACTCTGACACTCTGCATGCAGAAGCTCAGGGACGGCGGCGGAGGCCGCGGGAGACGCCATGCCAGATGTAATAAGGCGTTACTGTGACAGCGTCTCAGAGAGACAGGAGAGGATGCAGGAATGTGAACATTAGGATAACAGATGGGATCCGGTCCTGGAGCGCTGAGCCAGCCTTAGGAGGCATCTGATGGGTAAGAAATGGCGTCCAGATACCCGGATCGTGACAGCACCCCCCCCTTTAGGAGTGGCCCAAGGACACTTCTTTGGCTTTTGAGGAAACTTGGAATGGAATCTCCGGACCAAGGCAGGAGCATGGACATCAGAAGCATTGGTCCATGAACGTTCCTCAGGGCCGTAACCCTTCCAGTCAATAAGATACTGTAGTTGACCGTAACGGTGACGTGAGTCCAGGATCTTGGCCACTTCATACTCAACGCCTCGTTGAGTTTGGACTTTCGGAGTTGGAGGAAGTGAGGAATGAAACCGATTCAAGATCAGCGGTTTCAACAGGGAAACATGGAATGTCCTGGGTATTTTTAAGAAGGGAGGCAACTGAAGTCTGTAAGCAACAGGATTGATGACTTGTTCAATCTTGAAAGGACCGATATAGCGAGGTGCAAACTTCATACTGGGAACTCTTAACCTCAGATTCTTCGTGGATAACCATACCCGATCACCCACCTTGAGAGCAGGAACTGCTCGACGCTTCTTATCCGCAAACTTCTTGTACCTGAACGATGCCTTGAGCAGAGCTGATCGTACGCTCTTCCAGATATTGGCAAACTGATGCAAGGTGATATCCACTGCGGGAACAGAAGTTGCTGGAAGCGGTTGGAACTCAGGGACTTTAGGGTGGAATCCAAAGTTAGTGAAGAATGGTGTTGAAGCAGATGAAGAATGATACTGGTTGTTATGACAGAACTCGGCCCAGGGAAGTAATTGAACCCAGTCATCTTGAGAGGAGGACACATAGATGCGGAGGAAGGCCTCCAAGTCCTGATTCACCCTCTCGGTTTGACCATTGGTCTGAGGATGGTAAGCCGTGGAAAACTTTAGCTTGACTTGAAGGACTTGACATAAACTTCGCCAGAATTTGGCTGTGAATTGAACTCCTCGATCTGAGATAATTTCTTCAGGAAGACCGTGGAGTCGGAAGATCTCTTGTATGAATACTTGAGCCAACTTGGAAGCTGACGGAAGACCGGTGAGAGGAATGAAGTGTGCCATCTTGGTGAACCGGTCAACTACCACCCAGATGGTATTGAACTTGTTGCACATGGGTAAGTCTGTAATGAAATCCATCAACAAGTGGGTCCATGGTCGACGGGGAACGGATAGTGGAACCAGTTGCCCCGCAGGCGACTGGCGGGATACTTTATGTTGGGCACACTTTGGGCAAGATGCAATAAACTCCAAGACGTCCTTTTTCAGAGTTGGCCACCAATAGGACCTAGAGATAAACTCCAGGGTTTTTTGGATACCTGTATGTCCGGCAAAACGGGAAGCATGGGCCCAATGCATGAGCTTCTTCCTTAGCATCGGCTTCACAAAACTTTTCCCTGATGGGGGCGTAGAGTCCATCCCTACCGTGGAGAATGCCAACGGATTTATAATAGGATGCTTGTCTGAAGACTCTGACTCATTTTCTTGCTCCCATGAGCGGGAAAGGGCATCAGCCTTGCGATTCTGAGAGCCCGGACAGAACTGGAGTTTAAAGTCGAACCTGGAAAAGAAAAGTGCCCATCTGGCCTGACGAGGGTTGAGACATTGTGCGCCCTTCAGGTATAAAAGGTTCTTGTGGTCTGTAAGTATGGTGATTAAATGAGAAGCTCCCTCCAACAGATACCTCCACTCTTCTAGAGCGAGCTTGATGGCTAGCAACTCCTGGTCGCCAATGGCATAGTTGCGCTCAGCTGGGGAGAACTTCCGGGAGAAGAAACTGCAAGGATGTAAATGGCCATCTTTAGCCCTCTGAGATAACACCGCTCCTACTCCAACGGAGGAGGCATCCACCTCTAGGATGAAAGGAGAGTCGATGTCAGGCTGTTTCAGGACAGGCGCAGAGATGAACCTCTGTTTTAAAAGATGAAAAGCTTGCATGGCTTCTTCAGACCACTTGGACGGGTTAGCACCCTTCTTGGTGAAAGCAGTAATAGGCGCCACAATGGTGGAAAAGTCTCGTATAAACTTTCGGTAATAATTGGCGAACCCTAAGAACCTCTGGACCCCTTTGAGGGTTAAGGGTACCGGCCAATTCTGAATTGCTTGTAGTTTCTCAGGATCCATCTCTAGTCCGGAACCGGACACAATGTACCCTAGAAACGGAATGGACTTGACTTCAAAGACGCATTTCTCTAATTTGCAATAGAGATGATTGACACGGAGACGGGACAGAACCTCTTTAACCCAAAAACGATGTTCCTCTAAATCGTTGGCAAAAATGAGGATATCGTCTAGATAGACCACGACATGACGGTATAGAATGTCTCTGAAAATCTCATTGACAAAATGCTGGAAGACAGCTGGAGCATTGCTCAATCCGAAGGGCATGACGAGGTACTCATAATGTCCGTCACGGGTGTTAAAGGCGGTCTTCCACTCGTCACCCTCACGGATCCGGATGAGATTGTATGCACCTCGCAAGTCCAGCTTTGTAAAGATGGTAGCTCCGCTAACTCTGTCAAAGAGCTCAGTAATCAGGGGTAAAGGATAACGGTTCTTGATGGTAATGTCGTTCAAACCTCTGTAGTCGATGCACGGCCGCAGACCACCATCTTTCTTTTTTACAAAAAAGAAGCCTGCGCCGGCTGGGGAAGAAGAAGGTCGAATGAACCCCTTTGCTAGGTTCTCTTTAATGTATTCCTCCATAGAATGCGTCTCAGGCAGAGACAACGGATAAGTTCGGCCTCGAGGTGGAACCTTCCCTGGAACGAGATCAATCGGGCAGTCCCATTCTCTATGAGGAGGAAGGATATCAGCAGAAGCTTTACTGAACACTTCCGTGAAATCTTGATATGGAGGAGGTGGAACATCAGACGACCTGGGGGAGGAAGAACAGACAGGCAATACTTTAAACAAACATGTCTCTGCACAGGAGGAACCCCATGCCAGGATTTGCGTAGTCGTCCAATCAATTGTAGGATTGTGAAGACGGAGCCATGGAAGGCCCAGGACCACAGGATGTGTGGCTCTTGGAATCACTAAAAGTGAAATAAGTTCGGAATGAAGAACTCCCACTCTCAGACGAACTGGTAGAGTCCTTAGAGCAATAACAGTATCAAAAATTTTACTGCCATCCACGGCAGTTAAGGAAAAGGAGGAAGGAAGTCTCTCGGTGGGTAGGGACCACCGTTTAACATAGGCTTCAGTAATAAAGTTCCCAGCTGCTCCGGAATCAAGGAGAGCAATGACGTTCCGATAACGTTGAGCAACTTGAAGCGAGACTGGGAGATTACAATCATGAGGAGATGGAGAGGAGATCATTACTCCTAGCCGGCCCTCTCCTGGGAGAGCTAGGGTTTGGAGTTTTCCCGGACGTTCGGGACAGGCATTGATGGTGTGAGACGGAGCTGCACAGTAAAGACAAAGAGACTCAGAGAGACGTCTTCGGCGCTCAGCAGGAGTTAAACGGGAACGGCCAATTTGCATGGGCTCATCTTTAGATGGTGACAGTTGACGAGGAGAAGGAGCAGAAGATTTTGGAGCAGATGATCTTCCACGCTCAGTTGCTCTCTCTCTGAAACGTAAATCAACTTTCGTGCAGAGTGAGATTAGCTCATCTAACTTAGAAGGTAAGTCTCTGGTAGCTAACTCATCTTTAATAAGCTCAGATAAGCCATGCCAGAATGCAGCATACAGGGCCTCGTCGTTCCATGCCAGTTCGGATGCCAGGATCTGGAACTGTATCAGATATTGTCCTACAGTACGTGACCCCTGGCGTAAACGGAGAATCTCGGATGAAGCTGAGGTTACCCGGCCTGGCTCGTCGAAGATGCGCCTGAATGTTGACACGAATGCAGTGTAAGAAGATAGCAGGGTGTCGGACCTCTCCCATAACGGTGATGCCCAGTCAAGGGCGGAGCCACTGAGAAGAGAGATGATGTAGGCAATTTTTGTACGGTCACTGGGAAAATTGCCAGGTTGTAGCTCAAACTGAATCTCACACTGGTTGAGAAATCCCCTGCAGAATCTTGGAGATCCGTCAAATTTTGCTGGCGTTGGAAGATGAAGACGTGGAGCAGAAATGGGTAAGGTGGGTGGGGTTATAGCTGGAGTCACTGTGGTTGACGCACCAGATGCGCCTGATCCACGGAGAGTTGTCTGAATCCCATCCAGCCGAGTAGAGAGATCCTGGAGACAGCGGATGATGTGGCCCTGTGCAGCCTCCTGATGTTCTAGTCGGGCTGCCAGTTCTTGCATCGGCCTGGCCGCTTGATCCTGGTCTCCGGCTGGATTCATTAGGTCAGTGCTTACTGTCACAACTGAGGGCCTGAGCTGACGGGAGGCAGCCTCAGTTGTAGGGGCTGAGATGTACCGGAACCTGGGAGGTTGTATCAGACCCCTGGACATGTAAGTAACATGAATAATAACTGCCCGAAGGCGTGACCACGACAACTTAGATAAAAGTCAATGATGTTTATTATGACAACTCCGCAACACAGCAGCAGTAAAAGAAAACGTAAAAGTCAGCAAATAATAAATACAGTTCCTGGGTACTACAGGATGGCAGGAGCCACAGGGCACTGGTAGTGTGAGATAGTTCTTATGATCTTCTAGATGGAAAGTCCTTACCAGGCCCGACTGTAGCAATGGAGATAACCCAGGATTGTGCCAGCTGGTGTTCCAGGAAAAGCTGGGTTGCTGAAGGTAAAACAGCTGCTGTGGATACTGGCTGGAACCAGACTGTTGTTAGCACGGAGTGGATACTGGCTGGAACCAGTTAAATAATAAATGAACTTGGGAGCGATGAAATAATAATACCGGTGGAGAGTGGTAAAGTGTAGAAAGGACACCGGCCCTTTAAGGGAAGCTGTACTCTGCTGGAAGCTGAGCTGGAAGCAGGTAATGTTGTAGCTGGAAACAGATGAATCCACAATGGATTGGAGAGTCAGGCTACACCGCAGGTGGAATGCTGGTGCGGGTCTCTATGGTGGAAGTCTTGAGACAGGAGCTGGAACCTGGAAGACAATCACAGGAGAGAGACAAACAGGAACTAGGTTTGACAACCAAAGCACTGACGCCTTCCTTGCTCAGGCACAGTGTATTTATACCTGCAGCAAGGAAGGGATTGGCTAGGCAATTATGCAGATTAACAATACTGACAACAGATTGGAGGAAATGATCAGCTGACAGAATCCAAGATGGCTGCGCCCATGCAGACACTTGGAGGGAAGTTTGGTTTGTAATCCATGTGGTAATGAAAACAGTAATGGCGGCGCCGGCCACTGGAGACAGGAGACGCCAGGCTGACAAGTGCACATCCAACCACGCGGACACAGCGGAGGCCGCGGCTGACGTAATCGCCACTCTGACACTCTGCATGCAGAAGCTCAGGGACGGCGGCGGAGGCCGCGGGAGACGCCATGCCAGATGTAATAAGGCGTTACTGTGACAGCGTCTCAGAGAGACAGGAGAGGATGCAGGAATGTGAACATTAGGATAACAGATGGGATCCGGTCCTGGAGCGCTGAGCCAGCCTTAGGAGGCATCTGATGGGTAAGAAATGGCGTCCAGATACCCGGATCGTGACAGGGGACTTAGTACACTAGTAAACGCTCCCCCCTGCTATGACCCGCTGGTACCACTGAATTAATCTTTAGTCTCTCTGCGCGTCCTGGTCAGTCAGCGTGTGTTTCCACTGCAGAGGGAAAATGGCGCTGGTAAACTGCTAGATCCGCTCATAGTGAAGCCTCGCCCCTTCAATAGTGCATGGTCTTCCCGCACTTTTTTATACTGGATGAGGTAATTTTAGTGAATAAATAAGAAAGTACCTTGGCGCACCGGGAGTAAAGAAGAAAGTGTCAGGAGGCAGAATGGTCAGACTGATTTTAAATTTATTTGTACATTTAAGATATATAAAACATAATCATAAACAATATCTATTATAAAAATATATATAAAATTTCATCCAGAAAAATTTATATCACACTTTGTCTTATCATGAATAAATGAATACAGCAGTGTAATGATGATCTAATAACTTTCACAAGTCGTCATTTCAGTGTGCCAATGCTCATAAATTTATGCTCGCCCCACAGGGCATAGGAAACAGTCCCGAGACCTGCTTATCCCACGTAGGTGATAGTAGATGTCCTTTTTAAAGAAGCAGTTTTTTAATTTTATGGGTTTTCCTATATAAATGTGTCACCGTGTGTCACCTCGTCCCAGCCACTTATGTTTAAAGGCTAATGGGTGTCTTAGGAGAGAACACGGTTAGATATGCCCTTATCCACTGTAGTCATTGATGTTATATGAGTGACTTCCGGGACTCCTCTTATTTTTACACACCGCACATATGTAAAGATAGTGTTTATCGGGTAACAGTACCTGTACACCGAGAGTGTTCAGAGTCCTCCGTTTTCTCCTTTCCCACGGGTCCGTATCTGCAGGACCTCCGGCGGGGCCGGGCAGCCGATTCCCAGAGCTCCGATACAGCTCGTATCGTCTGGCCCGCAAGCGTGGAACGCAGGCCAGTCGCATCCGGTTTCGCGGCTTCCGGCTTCCGGGATTTACGTGTAGTCAGCAAATGAGTGGAAATTAGGGTTGAGCTCCGGCTTCTGAAATTGTCATGCAGTAATCCAACGCGTTTTCTCCCATCCCTGACGAAGCCCTAGATGGGAGAAACGCGTTGGTTTACTGCATGACAATTTCAGAAGCCGGAGCTCAACCCTAATTTCCACTCATTTGCTGACTACACGTAAATCCCGGAAGCCGGAAGCCGCGAAACCGGAAGCGACTGGCCTGCGTTCCACGCTTGCGGGCCAGACGATACGAGCTGTATCGGAGCTCTGGGAATCGGCTGCCCGGCCCCGCCGGAGGTCCTGCAGATACGGACCCGTGGGAAAGGAGAAAACGGAGGACTCTGAACACTCTCGGTGTACAGGTACTGTTACCCGATAAACACTATCTTTACATATGTGCGGTGTGTAAAAATAAGAGGAGTCCCGGAAGTCACTCATATAACATCAATAACTACAGTGGATAAGGGCATATCTAACCGTGTTCTCTCCTAAGACACCCATTAGCCTTTAAACATAAGTGGCTGGGACGAGGTGACACACGGTGACACATTTATATAGGAAAACCCATAAAATTAAAAAACTGCTTCTTTAAAAAGGACATCTACTATCACCTACGTGGGATAAGCAGGTCTCGGGACTGTTTCCTATGCCCTGTGGGGCGAGCATAAATTTATGAGCATTGGCACACTGAAATGACGACTTGTGAAAGTTATTAGATCATCATTACACTGCTGTATTCATTTATTCATGATAAGACAAAGTGTGATATAAATTTTTCTGGATGAAATTTTATATATATTTTTATAATAGATATTGTTTATGATTATGTTTTATATATCTTAAATGTACAAATAAATTTAAAATCAGTCTGACCATTCTGCCTCCTGACACTTTCTTCTTTACTCCCGGTGCGCCAAGGTACTTTCTTATTTATTCATTCAGCCTGCACTAGCAAGGGTACTAGTTTACCTATTTGGCTGCACCACTTTTACTAATCTAGTCTGGCCATCACGGCCCTTTTCTCAACTATACCTCATATCTCTCAATGTTTCTTCTCTGTCTTTTCACACTATTTTTCTCCCAATTTTTTCCATACTAATGTCCCTTTAAACCTAAAGGGGTTGCGCAGATAGTACTTGTCCTTACAAATTCATCGAGGTAATTTTAGTGCCTAAAATGGAGTCAGCCCCCTTTTAAGTCTGTAATGCCAGTCTGAGCACTGTGTACACATGTAGTGTATTTAGACTCAGTTCACTCCCCCAGAAACAGTGCGTCTGCACTGTGTACTGAGTCTGGAGATCCAGCCGCCCCATGTAGAAGTTGTGCTTCTCCGTACCCTCATGCCGCCATAATGGCCACTGACCCGCTAACTGGGACCTGGCTTAGTACTCATCCCTCTTCTATGTTCTGGCTCTATTTGGGGTGGCGGCGTGCTGCGGAAATTTACGCTCGCCGTGGTGGGGCTTGCGAATAGTTCCCTCAGGAGCTAGTGTCCTGTCAGTGGGGAACGGGACCATTAACCCTTCAAGAGGTTGGACCGTTCCCCCCCTAAGTCCCACGAAGCAGGCAGTCTGGTGCCATCCAGACCTGCCTAAAAACAACAAACATACAAAATAAATGCAGAAAACTGTTCAGGAGCTTCCAGCAACCAGCTCCTCTTGGCACATTTTCTAAACTGAGCCTGGTAGGAGGGGCATAGAGGGAGAAGCCTGCGCAGACTATCAAATTCTTAAAGTACCCAAGGCTCCTAGTGGACCCTTCTATACACCATGGTACTAAATGGATTCCCAGTATACCCATGGACGTAAGAGAAATATCAAAATCTCTGATGATCCCCGGAGCACCATCAAATCAATCATCTTTAAATGGAAAGAACATGGTACCACAACAAACCTGCAAATAGAAAGACGGCCACCAAAACTCACAGACCGGGCAAGGAGGGCATTAATCAGAGAGGCAGCACAGAGACCAAAGGTAACCCTGAAGTAGCTGCAGAGTTCCACAGCAGACTCTGGTATCTGTGCATATGACCACAATAAGACGTACACTCCATAGAGCTGGGCTTTATGGAAGAGTGGACAGAAAAAAGCCATTACTTAGTGATAAAAATAAGATTTCACGTTTTGAGTTTGCCAAAAGGCATGTGGATGACTCCCCAAATGTATGGAGGAAGGTGCTCTGGTCAGATGAGACTAAAATGTAACTTTTTGGCCACCAAGGAAAACGCTGTCTGGAGCAAACCCAACACATCCCATCACCCCAAGAACACCATCCCCACAATGAAACATGGTGGTGGCAACATCATGCTGTGGGTATGTTTTTCAGCAGCATGTACTAGGAAACTGTTTCGAGTCGAGGGTAAGATGGATGAAGCTAAATACAGGGATATTCTTGAGCAAAACCTGGTTTCAGTCTGCCTGTGATTTGAGACTGGGACGGAGGTTCACCTTCCAGCAGGACAATGATCCGAAGCATACTGCTATAGCAACACTCGAGTGGTTTAAGGCAGTGGTTCTCAACCTCGGTCCTCAAGTACCCACAACAGTTTATGTTTTCCAGGTCACCTAGAAGTTGAACAGACACATTATAAAAGACCCACAGGTGGAGCTAATTATTTCACTTGCAATCCTGTGAGGAGACCTGGAAAAAATGAACTGTTGGGGGGTACTTGAGGACCAAGGTTGAGAACCACTGGTTTAAGGGAAAACATTTAAATGTGTTGGAACAGCCTAGTCAAAGCCCAGATCTCAATCCAATTGAGACTCTGTGGTCAGACTTGAAGATTGCTGTTCACAAGAGGAAACCATACAACATGAAGGAGCTGGAGAAGTTTTGCCTTGAGGAATGGGCAAAAATCCCAGTGGCAAGATGTGGCAAGCTCATAGAGACTTATCCAAAGTGACTTGCAGCTGTAAAACCGGATCGAGCCCCCAATTGTAAATGTTGATTTACTTACAGGACTAAAAGCAACACTTTACAAATACATTCAATAAACTTTGAATCAAAGCTGTGATCAATCCTTAGCCTGCGTACTTTTTACACAGTTAGTGTACAAAGCCCCATACCGTGTACGCACTTTGCGTACAAACGCCGCGATGGTCGTACAAAGTACACGCGGTGCGCACACGCACAGAAACACGCCGTGAGCACTTTGCAGCTACACGTGTGACTAGATTACACTTATATAACACTAGCAGGGAAAGAGAGACACGACACCAATTTGTATTTCAAAGACTATGTTGGGATCTGACCCACCAACGGTTCTTTACTAGCAGGGGGTTACAATAATAACAATACAATACAATATGAAAATGGCTACAGTCAATGGTACATACGTTTGGTTTCGCCTGCACTTCCCGGTCCGGTCCTCAGTCATCAAGGTAGATGACCTTCAGAGATTGTGAGAGAGACCTGGCCTGCAGCTGGCTATTTATACATTTGTCCTAAACCTAATACAATGGAAACTGTAATCTCTTTGTCCATTGGACACAGGGATGGTCATTTACAGTACAGGAGAGGTCATAGTTTGAATAGGTGGGCGGTGTCTGGTCCAGGTGCAGTTGCAGATGTTATCCTCTGGGTTCCCGCCGCATATCAAGTGTACAGTAAATACAGTTAATATTTATATTCTGCTCCTGCACATAATTATTCTCAGGAGCGTGCGATCTTCTGAAAACTAACACCAGAATATTGCTCTTAGAATACCCTACAGCTGGATACCAACCACCACCTTATAATCTAGTCCTGTCCCCTCCTATCCTGTAAAGGTGAATCCCTTTGTTCTTATACCATTTAAACAAATGTAACTCGCTGGTGTGGTGCAGGGAGACTATGTGTACATTGGGGGTAATTCCAAGTTGATCGCAGCAGGAAATTTTTTTAGCAGTTGGGCAAAACCATGTGCACTGCAGGGAAGGCAGATTTAACATGTGCAGAGAGAGTTAGATTTGGGTGTGGTGTGTTCAATCTGAAATCTAATTTGCATTGTAAAAATAAAGCAGCCAGTATTTACCCTGCACAGAAACAAAATAACCCACCCAAATCTAACTCTCTCTACACATGTTATATCTGCCTCCCCTGCAGTGCACATGGTTTTGCCCAATTGCTAACAAAATTCCTGCTGCGATCAACTTGGAATTACCCCCATTGTGCACTATTTGGATTAAATATGTAATGTGTTTTTATGGCTTTTCCATGCGATTACAAATACTACTGTAAATACTCATACCACGCGCTAATACGCAGGACCGCGGGAGCGACCATACGCAAATTGCGAATATGCGCACGCACGGCAGAACATGTACGCGCACGGAGGCTATCTGTGTGTAGTTTGTACGTGACGTGTGTACTGCAATATTTTTCGACTTCGACAGGTGGCTCTACAAAGTACTTACTTTAGGTGGGTGAATTGTTATGCTCGCTGAAATTTCTGTTATTTTGTCCTATTTGTTGTTTGCTTCACAATAAAAAAAAAAACATCTTCAAAGTTGTAGGCATGTTCTGTGAATGAAATGATGCAAACCTTCAAACAATCCATTTTAATTCCAGGTTGTGAGGCAACAAAACATGAAAAATGCAAAGGGAGTGAATACTTTAGCAAGGCATTGTACCTGCTGTATCAGACAAAAAAAAATAATTGGTCACAAGTTATTTTGTGGACAGAATCTAGCAGAGTGAGGAAATTGCCCAAATACTTACTGTTACTTTGTGTTCCAGCCACTCCAGTGATTTTCATGAGTTCCCTGTCACCTCCCGTCCATTGTTTCACTGCGAAGGAGTATGTTGGGTGGGTAGGTAGTCACTGGGAGATGTAGTTTTCTCTGCTGCTGCCACAGAAAATACACAGGGATTTACACACACACACACACACAAAGGGGGTCATATACTTGACAGGGTGACAAAAACTCTGCACCCAATTGAATAACATAAATCTCGAATCTGCAGGAAAAATTGAAGGTGGTGCAGGTGTAACATGTGCGCAGAGAGTTAGATTTGGGTGGGGTGTGTACAAACTGAAATCTTTTGCATTGTAAAAATAAAGTAGCCAGTACTTACCCTGCACAGAAACAAAATAAGCAACCCAAATCTAACTCTCTCTGCACATTACATCTGCCCCACCTGCAGTGCACATGGTTTTGTCCATTAGGTGAATATTTTATTTCTCCTGCAGGGTCCACAGGTTATCCACAGGATAACATTGGGATATGAGGTAGCGACAGCGGATTGGCACCAAACGATCAAAGCTTTCGGCCTTCCAACATGCAACGGGCCCGTCCCTATATCCCCACCTCCTGGCTCAGGCAAATCAGTTTTTTGTTTGACGCGGCAGGAGCCAGATTATGGTCAAGAGGCTGCTGGTTTTTAGCAGCCATAAGCTTTTTTTCATTTAATTTTTATAGTCTTACTAGTTTTTTTTTTTTTTTTTTTTGAGCCATCTTTCTAAAAGGCGTCTTATACGTACCTGGGTCGCAACAACGCTTACCCACGTGTACAGTGCTCTTTTCGGCGGGCGTCTGTGAAGGATTTAATAGCAAGTCCAGCAAACGTTACCAGACTGTGGCCGGAGCACGGGAAGAAGGTAAGGCATCGGTTCCGCTTAGTTGGGTATACGCAAGACACAGTCGCACTGTTTCGGGAAGGAGACTACCGAACACTCGCTGACGCAGCTGCCACCTCGGGTGCACCAGCACTAGGCCTCAGGGATCATAGGCTCCAGGGGTAGTATGAGGCCGCGATCCGTAGAGTTGATGTCAGCAGGGGTGAGTAAGACGCTCCCCTGATCGCCCCGAGGATACACTCTCCACAGCAGCACCTACACTCATTTCATGTTTGTCTTGCAAAGCTGGGTTAACCTCTCAGGATCTGGTTCAAAATGGATTATATGAAATCGTTTTAGCTTTCACCAAAGCCTCTTGAATAATCCAAGGCAGGCACAGGTTCAAGTAGACCCACCATGGGCTACTTTGCACAGACATTATCCAGAATAGCTAAGCAGAAAATGCCAGCTCCTGTACCAGGAATAGGTTACCCTATTAACCTTAACATGCAACATTCTACCTGGAATTTATCACATCCAGTACAGGAAACGGCAGCCTCTCAACAAAAACAGGCTGAAAGGCCGGTGGTAAGTAAATCACATAGACATGAAACCACATCTTCACAGTCTACACGTTTCAGAAGAGGACCCGTCGCACTCCGGGTCTGCAGAGATGAGGATGAAGGCATCAGCTCAGTAGACATACCTGAGCTAATTAGTGGTATGAAAGCCATTCTATCCTTAGAGGAGGCAGCAGATCCTTTAGTAAAATCTAAGGCACCTGTGTTTCAACGTCCCAGTTCCCTGGGTCAGAACAGCTGACAGATATTATGCAAGAGGTTTGGGTTATACCCAGTAAGAATTTTAGAATTCCAAATAAATGGAATTCCCATTATCGTCTTCCGGCTGGGGACTGTTTAAAAAGGGAGATGGCTCCCAAAGTAGATACGCATGTCATTCAATTGGTGCGAAAATCTACATTACCTCTGCCTTCAACATCATTAAATGATGTCACGGATAGGAAAATAGGATTTTAAATTACCTACCGGTAAATATTTTTCTCGTAGTCCGTAGAGGATACTGGGGTCCACACTAATACCAGGGGTATAGACGGGTCCACTAGGAGCCTTGGGCACTTTAAGAAATAAATAGTGTGCACTGGCCCCTCCCTCTATGCCCCTCCTACCAGACTCAGTCTAGAAACGGTGCCTGAGGAGACGGACATACCTTGAGAGAAGGATTTAAAAGGACAGTGTTGAGATTCGAACCAGCACACACAACAAGAGGAAAGCCATGCTAACCAAACTTGAACAGGAACAGCTGAACCAACAACACTACTTAGCTAAGTAACTGTGCAGGAAAAACCAAAGCAGTATCCTCTACGGACTATGAGAAAAGGATTTACCGGTAGGTAATTAAAATCATATTTTCTCTTACGTCTTAGAGGATAGTGTGGTCCACATTAGTACCATGGGGATGTACCAAAGCTCCAAAACCAGACGGGAGAGTGCTGAGGTTCCTGCAGAATGGATTGACCAAATTGAAGGTCTTCAGAGGCCAAAGTATTGAACTTGTAGAACTTAGCAAACGTGTTCAAACCTGACCAAGTAGCTGCTCGGCAGAGCTGTAAAGCCGAGACACCCCAGGCAGCCGCCCAGGAAGAACCCACTGACCTAGTAGAGTGGACCTGTACATATTTTGGAACCGGCAAACCTGCCGTAGAATAAGCATGCTGGATAGTAAGCCTGATCCAGCGAGCAATAGACTGCTTTGAAGCAGGACACCCAATTTTATTGGGATCATAGACAACGGACAGCGAGTCCGACTTTCTGTGACGAGCTGTCCACTGAACATAAATCTTCAAAGCCCTCACAACATCTAGGGACTCTGAAGTAGAAGAGGTGTCTGTAACCACAATAGGTTGGTTGGTTGATATGAAATGCAGACACCACCTTTGGAAGAAATTGCTGACAAGTTGAGTTCAGCTCTATCCTCATGAAAAATCAAATAGAGGCTCTTGTAAGACAACACCCCCAGTTCTGACAAACGCCTGGCTGAAGCCAGTGCCAAAAGTGTGACAGTCTTCCACGTAAGAAACTTTACGAACACCTCCTGTAAGGGCTCAAACCATTCTGATTGTAGGAGCTGCAACACCAGGTTGAGATCCCAAGGTGCCGTAGGAGGCACAAAGGCAGTTGGATGTGCAGAACACCCTTCAAGAACGTCTGAACCTCGGGGAGGGAAGCCAATTGTTTCTGAAAGAAAATGGATAAGGCAGAAATCTGGACTCTTATGAAGCCCAGACGTAGGCTCACCGCCACACCTGACTGCAGAAAAAGCAGAAAATGTCCCAGTTGAAATTCCACAGCAGGAAATGTCCTGTTCTCATGCCAAGAGACATTTTTTCCAAATACGGTGGTAATTCTTAGACGTTACCCCCTTTCTGGCTTGGATCAAAGTCGGAATAACCTTGTCCGGGATCCCTTTCCGGGTTAGAATTTGACGCTCAACTTCCATGCCGTCAAACGTAGCCATGGTAAAGTCTTGATAGACGAATGGCCCCTGTTGCAGGAGATCCTTTCGAAGAGGTAGAGGCCACGGATCCTCCAGAAGCAAGTCCAGCAGTCTGGAGCAATGAGAATTGCTTGAACCTTTTCCCTTTTTATTCTTTTGAGAATTTTAGGAATTAATGGAAGTGGCGGAAACACATGCACCATCTGGTAGCCCCATGGGGTCGCCAAAGCGTCCACCACCACTGCCTGTGGGTCCCTCGACCTGGAACAATACAGCAACTGATCTAGAGCAAACCGTTACGCAACTGAGGGAGAATCACAATCTCGAGCGAAGTTTAGACAGAACGGTGGAGGAGTTGCGGGAGGGGTCACTGGTAGAAGAGGATGATGATCAGGTAGCCAGCTGGGTCACAGTTAGAAGGAAGAAAAAGAGGGGGGAGGCTCGACATCTCCGAACTATCAAACCCGAACAAATTTGCCCAACTGGACGAGGAATCGGAGGATGATAGTGAAGAAATGACGGGGCCGGAGGAGACTGCTCTCTCTAGCATCCAGAGTAGCAATCCCTCTGGCGCGGTTGGGATAAAAGATAGTGAGGTACCTAGTCAGAAGGTGGTGGTAGGGGATTCTATCATCAGGAAGGCAGAAAGGGCAATCTGCTACCGGGACCGTGATCGCCATACAGTCTGTTGTCTCCCGGGTGCTCGGGTACGGCACATCGCGGACCGGGTAGATAGATTGTTGGGAGGGGCTGGGAAAGACCCGGCGGTCTTGGTGCACGTTGGCACCAATGACAAAGTTAGCGGAAGGTGGGATGTCCTTAAGAAAGACTATAGGGACTTAGGAAAGAAACTGAAGGCAAGGACATCTAAGGTAATATTCTCGGGATTATTACCCTTGCCACGCGCTAGTCCAGGGAGGCAGAGGGATATTAGGGAGGTAAATGTGTGGCTTAGGGATTGGTGCAGGAAAGAGGGGTTTGTATTCCTGGAACACTGGGTGGACTTCTCAGTCAGGCGCCATCTGTTTTGTCGTGACGGATTGCACCTGAATTAGGAGGGGGCAGCGGTGCTGGGGGGAAGGATGGTTAGAAGGTTGGAGGAGATTATAAACTAGGAGCCTGGGGGGAGGGTTTAGCTACAAACTACGGGTCATGCAGTGAGAATAGTGGGGATGGCGGTAGTAAACGAAATGGGGGAGAAGTTGGGGGGAGGGTAAGAGCAGGGGGTAAGGTTACTAACATGTGTACTAAAAGAGATTTTACCAAAGCACTAACCAATGACAATTACAGGTCATCATTGCTACATAAGGTGAAAGATGTCCCTAACGCAAGGGAAAATACTTATCTTAGTTGTATGTATGTAAACGCCAGAAGCATTACTGGTAAAAAGGGTGAACTAGAAATATTTGCAGCAAGCAAACAGTATGATATTATAGGCATTACTGAAACTTGGTGGGACGAATCTCATGAATGGACAGTCAATCTAGAGGGCTATACACTGTTTAGGAGAGACAGACTAAATAAAAAGGATGGAGGGGTGTCTCTTTACGTAAAGCCGTTTTTAAAACCTGATATACGGGAAGATATTCGGGAGGGGACTGTAGACACTGTCGAGACATTATGGGTAGAAATTGCATGCGGGGAAAACGGAATAAAAAAAGTTAGTATTGGGTGTATGCTATAGGCCGCCTGGTATCAACGCATCTGATGAGGAATTGTTACTAAAGCAAATTGAAAGAGCAGCAGGAGTAGGAGACATAGTAGTGATGGGAGATTTTAACTATCCAGAGATAAACTGGAAAAACATTTCATGTGATACTGCTAGGGGCAATATGTTTTTAAACACACTTAATGATAACTACTTAGTTCAACTAATTGAGGAACCAACTAGGTACAATGCAATCTTAGACCTGGTATTAACAAACAATGGGGATTTGGTATCCGGTATTATAGTAGGGGAACCCATAGGAAACCGCGACCACAATATAGTCACATTCAATATTAGTTTCCATAAACAGCCCTATACTGGCTCAACTAGGACTCTAAACTTTAGCAAAGCAAATTTTGAAAAGATGAGGGTATTTTTCAGGGATATTGAATGGGAAGGTTTGTTTTTAGGAAAAAATACTACGGAGAAATGGGAGGTACTAAAATTCCTGCTAGCTAAAAATACACTCAAATTTATTCCTACGAGCAGCAAAAAAAGGAATAAAAATCATAAACCGATGTGGCTTAACAAAAAGATTAAGGAACTTATGGGCAAGAAAAGGTGAGCATTTAAAAAATACAAATCTGACGGGGAAGCAGAGTCATTTCAGCACTATAAGGAATGTAACAAAATATGCAAAAAGGAAATAAGAGCGGCTAAAGTAGAAACTGAAAAACTAGTAGCAAAGGAAAGCAAAGCAAATCCCAAAAAATTCTTTAAATACATTAATAGCAAGAGATTAAAGAAGGAGAGTATAGGCCCTTTAAAAGACAAGTTGGGAGTCTTAAGCAAAAATGATAATGACATAGCGGACACACTAAATTAGTTTTTTTCAACAGTATTTACTAGAGAGGACCCAATTCAGGGACTAACATAATCTCAATAATGAGAATATCCCACTGATAGGTACTTATTTAAGCGAGGAATTAGTCTGTGACCGATTAAAACATTTAAAGATTAATAAGTCACCAGGTCCCGATGGCATTCACCCAAGGGTTCTAATGGAGCTTCATTCTGAACTTGCAAAACCGCTATTTTTGATCTTTAAGGATTCAGTAATATCAGGTATGGTTCCCAAAGACTTGCGTATAGCGGAAGTAGTGCCTATATTCAAAAAGGGAAGTTAAGCTGAACCAGGCAATTATAGACCAGTTAGTCTTACATCTATAGTGGGGAAAGTATTGGAAGGTATTCTAAGAGATAGTATTCAGAAGTTCCTTGAAGTCAATAAGGTAATTAAAAGGAATCAACATGGGTTTATGAAGGACAGATCCTGTCAAACCAACTTACTTGGCTTTTATGAAACAGTAAGCGCAAACCTAGATCAGGGTAAAGAGGTGGATGTAATCTTTTTAGATTTTGCCAAAGCGTTCGATACTGTACCACACATGAGACTTATCTACAAGCTACAAGAATCAGGGCTAGGAAGCACAATATGCACTTGGGTCAAAAACTGGTTAGATAATAGGGAGCAGCGCGTTGTGGTTAATGGATCTTTTTCAACTTGGACTGAAATGCTAAGTGGTGTGCCGCAAGGCTCAGTATTAGGACCGCTATTGTTCAATATTTTCATTAACGACCTAACAGAAGGTCTAGAGAGCATGGTGTCAATTTTTGCAGATGATACCAAATTGTGTAAAGTTATAAATGCGGAGGGGGATGCCGAGTCGCTTCAGAATGACTTAGTTAAATTAGAAGCTTGGGCAGCGAAATGGAGAATGCGCTTCAATACTTCAATAAGTGTAAGGTAATGTGCTGTGGTAACAAGAACAAAAACAACACCTACTTACTAAATGGGGTAAAATTAGGGGATTCTGTACTGGAAAAGGACTTAGGTGTCCTCATAGATAGCAAACTAAGCAGTAGTACTCAAAGTAGGACTGCAGCAAAGAAGGCTAATAAGATATTAGCATGCATAAAACGGGGAATTGATCCTAGGGACGAGAGTATTATACTCCCATTATATAAATCACTTGTGAGGCCACACCTTGAATACTGTGTCCAATTCTGGGCACCTTACTACAAAAAGCATATCCTGGAGCTAGAAAAGGTTCAAAGGCGGGCGACCAAACTAATGAAGGGTATGGAGACGCTGGAATACGAGGAAAGGCTTGCAAGACTAGGCATGTTTACACTGGAAAAGAGGAGATTAAGAGGAGACATGATCAACATTTACAAATATATAAGGGGACAATATACAGATCTTGTGCAGGACCTGTTTTTGGTTAGATCAACACAGAGAACTCGTGGACACTCGCTCAGGTTAGAGGAGAGAAGAATCCACACAATACGGCGTAAAGGCTTTTTATGGTAAGGACGATACGTGTTTGGAATTCTCTGCCTGAGGGAGTTGTAATTGCCAACTCAGTCAACACCTTTAAGAATGGGTTAGATAAATTCCTAATGGATAAGGATATCCAGGGTTACGGGGCATAGTCACGCACTATGGTTATAATAAAAAAGAGGGGTTAATCGGAACGGCAGTCAGCAACTTCAGTCAAAATTTTATACAAAATAATCGTGCATAGGAGACCACAAATAGGTTGAACCCGATGGACAATTGTCTTTTTTCAACCTTAGATACTATGTTACTATTTTACTAGCTTGAGCTTCTTGTTCAGACGAGAGGACACCATGTTGATTTGTGGAACTTCCCACCGACTTGTCAAGCACCTGAACACCTCCGGGTGGAGGCCCCACTCTCCTGGGTGGAGGTCGTGTCTGCTGAGGAAATCTGCTTCCCAGATTTCTACTCCCAGAATTAAGATTGTCGACAACGCCACAGCGCGTCTTTCTGCCCAGAGGAGAATTCTTGTTACCTCTGACATTCTTGCTCAGCTCGTCGTTCCACCCTGTCGGTTTATGTACGTAACCACCGTCACATTGTCCGACTGAACTTGAATGGCTTGATCTTGAAGAAGATGTGATGCCTGTAGAAGGACATTGTACACGGCCCTTAGTTCCAGAATGTTGATTGGAAGAATTGTTTCCTGACTTGACCATTTTTCATGGAACTGTTCCCCCTTGGTGACTGCTCCCCAACCTCTGAGGCTCGCGTCTGTGGTTCGCAGAATCCAATTTTGAATCCCAAACCTTCAGCCCTCGGTCAGGTGAGAGGTCTGAAGCCACCACAACAAAGAGATCCTGGCTTTTGGTGACAGACATATCCTCAGGCGCATGTGGAGATGCGATCCGGACCATTTGTCCAACAGATCCAGTTGGATGGGCCTTGCGTGAAACCTTCCGTACTGTAGCGCCTCGTAGGCGGCTACCATTTTCCCCAGAAGGTGAATGCATAGATGCACCGATATCCGGGGTGGTTTCAGAACATCCCGCACCATCGACTGGATTACTAATGCCTGGTAGTGACAGTCTTGTAATGCAAACCTTAGATAAGCCTGATGAGGCGGCCAGATTGGAATATGAAGGTACGCCTCCTTGATATCCAGAGACACCAGGAATTCCCCCTCCTCCAGACCTGAGATCACTGTTCTCAGAGACTCCATCTTGAATTTGAACACCCATAAGTACGGGTTCAGTGACTTGAGGTTTAGAATGGGCCTTACCGAACAGTCTGGCTTTGGTACCACAAACAGGTTGGAATAATAACCCTTGTTTTGTAGCCGAGGTGGAACTGGAACAATGACCTGAGTCTGTACCAAGTTTTGAAGTGCTTCCTGTAAAGTCATATTTGCTTTTTGAGCAGCTGGTAAGCCTGATTTGAAGAATCTGGGAGGTGGGAGCTCCTGAAACTCTAGTCTGTATCCCTGGGTGATGAGAACTTTGACCGAGGGATCCTGGCCCATATATGACTGAAATCTTTTAATTGGGCTCCCACCTGCCTGTCTTCTAGGCAGTGCGGTCCACCGTCCTGCTGAAGGCTTTGAGGAAGCAGAGCATGAATTCTGTTCCTGAGAACCTGCAGCTGCAGTTTTCTGGGTTTACCTCTAGCACCTCTGAAGGCAGTAGAACCACCTTTGGTTTCGTTTTTAAATTTGGCTGTCCAAAAGGACTGCAAATTTGAAGCTGAGTAGGTCTTTCTGACAGGGGGGGCTGCGGAAGGAAGATATGTAGACTTACCCGCAGTCGCCTTGGATATCCACGTATCCAGTTAATCTCCAAACAAGGCTTCACCTTTGAATGGTAGGCTTTCCACGCCCTTTCTGGAATCTGCATCCACAGTCCACTGGCGTAGCCACAAGGCTCTGCGTGCTGACACTGCCATGGCAGTGGTGCGAGCGTTGAGCAAGCCAATTTCTTTCATGGCTTCCACCGTAAAATTTACACAGTCCTGTATATGCTGTAGGAGTAAAAAATAGGATTTAACCAGACTCAGTCTAGAAACTGTGCCCGAGGAGACGGACATACTTTGAGAGAAGTCACAAGAAAATCACCATTCGTGTAAACAAGCGCTCATGAAAGAGAAAGACAAAACATACATAGTGTATTCCATTTCACATTTGTCCTTCAACTGATAGAAAAATATAAAATCTCCCGTACCAAAAGGATTGGTCTACCATGAATAAGTAGACATACACGCTTTTTATGAGAGCTGGAGTATGACCTGTCAGAATTCCTCCTTATCAAGATCTCCTCATCAGCATGGTACAACTGGAAAAAGAAATTAAAACCTCCAATAGTGCAACACCGTTTTATTCCAAAACATTACAAACACACACACTTGGAAGATATAGATGGTCTCTCACCAATAGGAATGGTCTACCATAAAGGCAGACAAAAACAGCAAGGGTAAAGATGATAATCACAGGCGTCCCTGGAACCCGCAGTTCGAATCCAGTGGTGAAGTCCCAAATATTCCCAAGGACAATCCTCCTGCCAACGCGTTTCGACACGTCCTGTGTCTTTCTCTAGGCATTATGAGGATTACCATTTACAGCTATTTATACCCCTCCCAATCAAACTTTGAACCTTCCTATTTCCAGACATGGATCCACTATATACTAATGTTCCTATTCCATACATAAAACAGCCTCCATTCCCCAAGTCCACTCCATTAACTGGCACTGTTGGAAACTCCCGCTCTGTACTCCGCGTGTTCTACCCGGAAGTGCGTCACCTGGAAGTCATCATCATGTGACACCGTCCTTGCCGGAAGCTGTCATCCCGGCAATCAGAGGTTGTGTTCCGCCCCCTACACCCGGATACACTGAGTTCACGGCTTCATTTGGCCTCCCGGAAGTGTATTGTCCAACATTACACTGATGTTTTGAGTGGTTTATTTGTAAATTAACCCGAACAAATCCCCATCTCTGGTGTAACCGGAACCTCAGGAAAAAGGGAGGACAAGAGGAAATTAAAAATACCATAATCACAAGCAGTCTCATGTTTTATGCACAAGAATTACATATAAGAAACCGGATCAAACAGTGGATGTCAATAAAATATTTAAAATATTCAAAAATAATATGATAAAAGATTGTATTAAAAAACAATTTTTTTCATATAAATCATTTCAACTCGAAATCCTTGTTCAATCCCTTAGGAGCAAGGGTCTTACAGTTGAAAATCAAAGTCATTTCATTCCATGCCAGTTTAGAAGCCAAATCATTCCTTCTAATATCTCCAGTAATATGTCTCAAACCATAAAAAATCTTTATCTGGGATACATCACATTTGTGATTTTCTTTAAAATGATGGGAAAGGGCATGTGTTTCCATGCCCTTCGTGATGTTCCTTAAATGTTCCCCCATCCTCACTTTCAGGGGTCTGCTCGTACGTCCTATGTAAAATTTACCGCATGTGCATTCAATGCAATAAATAACATTGGACGTATGGCATGTGATGAATTCTGATATGTTGATCTTCCTACCATTAATACCTACCTCTGTAATCTTCATGCCAAAAGTGTTTTTCACTTTTTTACATCCCATACATGCCCCACATCTGTAAAAACTCGTACTTGTAATTCTCGGATTTTTAGGTGATGTGGGACATAAACTCCGCACTAATTTTGCTTTGAGGTTCGGAGCTCGTCGGAAAATACATATGGGATTATCAGGTAGGTCTCCTCCTATTACTGGGTCTTTTTTCAAGACTTGCCAATGTTTCTTAAAAATCCTTTGTACTCTATTATGTTGTGACGAGAAATTAGTGGTGAAAGCCCACTTAAATTTCACATCTTTCTTGTTCACAGTTGTACTCAAGGATTTTTCTAAGATGACTGCCCTATCTAATTTTGAGGCTTCCTGTAAGGCATTTTTGGTTTTCTCCTTATCATAACCACACTTATGGAATCGTTGTTCCATTTCCTCAGCTTGCTCCTGAAAAACTTCTTTATCGGAACAGTTTTTCCTTAATCTCCTAGGACAGTTTAGGAGATTAAAGAAAAACTGTTCCGATAAAGAAGTTTTTCAGAAGCAAGCTGAGGAAATGGAACAACGATTCCATAAGTGTGGTTATGATAAGGTGAAAACCAAAAATGCCTTACAGGAAGCCTCAAAATTAGATAGGGCAGTCATCTTAGAAAAATCCTTGAGTAAAACTGTGAACAAGAAAGATGTGAAATTTAAGTGGGCTTTCACCACTAATTTCTCGTCACAACATAATAGAGTACAAAGGATTTTTAAGAAACATTGGCAAGTCTTGAAAAAAGACCCAGTAATAGGAGGAGACCTACCTGATAATCCCATATGTATTTTCCGACCAGCTCCGAACCTCAAAGCAAAATTAGTGCGGAGAATTACAAGTACGGGTTTTTATAGATGTATGGGATGTAAAAAAGTGAAAAACACTTTTGGCATGAAGATTACAGAGGTAGGGATTAATGGTAGGAAGATCAACATATCCGAATTCATCACATGCCATACGTCCAATGTTATTTATTGCATTGAATGCACATGCGGTAAATTTTACATAGGACGTACGAGCAGACCCCTGAAAGTGAGGATGGGGGAACATTTAAGGAACATCACGAAGGGCATGGAAACACATGCCCTTTCCCATCATTTTAAAGAAACTCACTAATGTGATGTATCCCAGATAAAGAATTTTTATGGTTTGAGACATATTACTGGAGATATTAGAGGGAATGATTTGGCTTCTAAACTGGCACGGAATGAAATGACTTTGATTTTCAACTGTAAGACCCTTGCTCCTAAGGGATTGAACAAGGATTTCGAGTTGAAATGGTTTATATGAAAAAATTGTTTTTAATACAATCTTTTATATTATTTTTGAATATTTTAAATATTTTATTGACATCCACTGTTTGATCCGGTTTCTTATATGTAATTCTTCTGCATAAAACATGAGACTGCTTATGATTATGGTATTTTTAATTTCCTCTTGTCCTCCCTTTTTCCTGAGGATCCGGTTACACCAGAGATGGGGATTCGTTCGGGTTAATTTACAAATAAACCACTCAAAACATCAGTGTAATGTTGGACAATACACTTCCGGGAGGCCAAATGAAGCCGTGAACTCAGTGTATTCGGGTGTAGGGGGCGGATCACAACCTCCGATTGCCGGGATGACAACTTCCGGCAAGGACGGCGTCACATGATATTGACTTCCGGGTGACGCACTTCCGGGTAGAACACGCGGAGTACAGAGCGGGAGTTTCCAACAGTGCCAGTTAATGGAGTGGACTTGGGGAATGGAGGCTGTTTTATGTATGGAATAGGAACATTTGTATATAGTGGATCCATGTCTGGAAATAGGAAGGTTCAAAGTTTGATTGGGAGGGGTATAAATAGCTGTAAATGGTAATCCTCATAATGACTTGAGAAAGACACAGGACGTGTCGAAACGCGTTGGAAGGAGGATTGTCCTTGGGGAATTTTTGGGACTTCACCACTGGATTCGAACTGCGGGTTCCAGGGACGCCTGTGATTATCATCTTTACCCTTGCTGTTTTTGTCTGCCTTTATGGTAGACCATTCCTATTGGTGAGAGACCATCTATATCTTCCAAGTGTGTGCGTATGTAATGTTTTGGAATAAAACGGTGTTGCACTATTGGAGGTTTTAATTTCTTTTTCCAGTTGTACCATGCTGATGAGGAGATCTTGATAAGGAGGAATTCTGACGGGTCATACTCCAGCTCTCATAAAAAAGCGTGTATGTCTACTTATTCATGGTAGACCAATCCTTTTGGTACGGGAGATTTTATATTTTTCTATCAGTTGAAGGACAAATGTGAAATGGAATACACTATGTATGTTTTGTCTTTGTCTTTCATGAGCGCTTGTGGACTTGAATGGTGATTTTCTTGTGACTGCATCTATTTTGAAGTGATAGGCGACACTTCCTTTCCATTTTTGAGACCAGAGGGCAGCCAATTTGGCGCACGGTATTTTATTCAAATATTCTTGTTCTATACTTTGAGAGAAGGAAATACAGATAGTGGTGAGATTCACACCAGCTCACACATAATAGAAAACCAAGCTAACCAGCTTGAAACAATACAGCAACGGCTGAACAATAGTACTTAACCAAGTAACAAGGCAGTACTGAACCAAGTAACAACTGCAGGAGAACAAAGCGCTGGGCGAGTGCCCAGCATCCTCTAAGGACTATGAGAAAACGAGTTTTATGGTAAGAACTTACCTTTGTTAAAACTCTTTCTGCGAGGTACACTGGGCTCCACAAGTCTGGACAATGGGGTGTAGAGTAGGATCTTGATCCGAGGCACCAACAGACTCAAAGCTTTGACTGTTCCCAGAATACACAGCGCTGCCTCCTATATCACCCCGCCTCCCAGCACAGGAGCTCAGTTTTAGTTAACCAGCCCAATGCAGTAGCAGGAAAAGAGACGACAACGGTTAGTAGCCACATACACCACACTCTCACGACAAGAGAAGTGTCAGCGGCTAATGCCATATCAACCCAAAGAAGCTAAGTGCGTCAGGGTGGGTGCCTTGTGGAGCCCAGTATACCTCGCAGAAAGTTTTAACAAAGGTAAGTTCTTACCATAAAACTCGTTTTCTGCTGCGGGGTACACTGGGCTTCACAAGTCTGGACAATGGGGATGTCCTAAAGCAGTTCCTTATGGGAGGGGACGCACTGTAGCGGGCACAAGAACCATGCGTCCAAAGGAAGCATCCTGGGAAGCGGCAATATCGAAGGCTTAGAACCTTATGAACGTGTGCCCAGAGGACCACGTAGCCGCCTTGCACAATTGATCAAGGGTCGCATCATGTTGGGCCGCCCAAGAAGGTCCAACAGACCGAGTAGAATGGGCCGTAATGTGAGCAGGAGCTGACAGACCAGCCTTCACATAAGCATGTGCAATCACCAATCTAATCCATCTGTCCACGGTCTGCTTGTGAGCAGGCCAGCCACGTTTGTGAAATCCAAACAAAACAAAGAGAGAATCAGACTTTCGAATAGAAGCAGTTCTCTTCACATAGATACGGAGAGCCCGTACCACATCCAGAGACCGCTCTTTGGGAGACAAATCAGGAGAGACAAAGGCTGGATCCACAATCTCCTGATTAAGGTGGAACGAAGAAACCACCTTCGGTAAATATCCGGGACGAGTCCTAAGAACCGCCCGGTCACTGTGAAAAATCAGATATGGGGAACTACAAGACAAGGCACCCAGATCCGACACTCTTCTAGCAGAGGCAATAGCCAGCAAGAACACCACCTCAAGGGAAAGCCACTTAAGGTCAGCTGAACCAAGAGGTTCAAATGGAGGCTCCTGCAACGCAACCAAAACCACCGACAAGTCCCAAGGAGCCACAGGCGGGACATAGGGAGGTTGGATACGCAACACACCCTGAGTGAAAGTATGAACATCACGTAAAGTCGCAATTTTTCTCTGAAACCACACCGACAAGGCAGAAATATGAACCTTGAGGGAGGCCAGACGCAGGCCTAAATCTAGGCCCTGCTGCAGAAAAGCCAAAAGTTTGGCTGTACTAAACTTGGAAGCGTCATAATTGTTAGATGCGCACCAAAGTATGAATGCCAGACCCTATGGTAAATCCGAGCAGAAGACGGTTTCCGGGCCCGCAACATAGTTTTAATGACCTCTTCAGAAAATCCCTTAGCCCTCAAGACGGAAGCTTCAAGAGCCACGCCGTCAAAGATAGCCGGGCTAGGTCCTGGTAGACACAAGGGCCCTGAACGAGGAGGTCTGGGCGTTGTGGAAGTAGAAGTGGACGCTCTGACGATAGGCCTTGCAGGTCTGAGAACCAGTGCTGTCTGGGCCACGAGAAGCAGATTTCCTTTTTCTTGGTTGAACTTCCAAATTACCCTGGGCAGGAGTGACACTGGAGGGAACACGTACGGCAGCCGAAACCTCCACGGCACCGCCAGCGCATCCATGAATGCTGCTTGAGGATCCCTTGTCCTTGCTCCGAAGACCGGAACCTTGTGATTGTGTCGAGACGCCATCAGATCCACATCTGGAAGACCCCACCTTTCCACGAGGAGTTTAAACACTTCTGGATGGAGGCCCCACTCGCCGGCATGCACGTCCTGACGACTGAGAAAGTCCGCTTCCTAATTCAGGACTCCCGGAATTAATATTGCCGATATTGCCGGTAGATGGCGTTCTGCCCACTGTAGAATCCGTGAGGCTTCCTTCATTGCCAAACGGCTTCGAGTGCCGCCTTGATGATTTATGTAAGCCACTGTGATGGCGTTGTCCGACTGTACTTGAACAGGATGGTTCTGAATTAAATGCTGGGCCAGGTTCAACGCATTGAAGACCGCCCGCAACTACAGAATGTTGATCGAGTGGAGAGATTCCTCTTTGGTCCACCGACCCTGTAAGGAGTGCTGCTCCAACACCGCACCCCAACCTCTTAAACTGGCATCTGTCGTCAACAGGACCCAGTTGGATATCCAGAAGGGACGGCCCCTGCACAATTGTTGGTCCTGGAGCCACCAGAGCAGCGACAGACGGACCTCCGGAGTCAATGAGATCATTTGATACCTGATCTGGTGAGGCAGGCCATCCCACTTGGCTAGAATCAGCTTCTGGAGGGGGCGAGAATGGAATTGAGCATACTCCACCATATCGAATGCTGACACCATGAGGCCCAGCACCTGCATCGCCGAATGTATCGACACCTGCGGACGAGAAAGGACGCAACGAATCCTGTCCTGAAGCTTCAGGACTTTCTCCTGAGACAAGAACAACCTCTGGTCTTGAGTGTCCAACAGCGCTCCCAGGTGCACCATGCTCTGAGCAGGGACCAGGGAGGATTTCTTCCAGTTGATGAGCTACCCGTGGGCTTGTAGAAACCGGACCGTCATATCCAGATGACACAGGAGAAGATCCGGGGAATTTGCCAGGATTAACAAGTCGTCCAGATACGGCAGTGTCCTGACCCCTTGACGGTGGAATACCACCGTCAGCACCGCCATAACTTTGGTGAAGACTCGCGGAGCCATGTTAAACCAAAAGGTAACGCCCGAAACTGGTAATGGATGTTGCCAATAGCAAACCTCAGGTATTGTTGAGTAACACTGCTATAGGAATATGCAGGTAAGCATCCTGTATGTCCAAGGAGACCATGTAGTCCCCAGGTTCCAAGGCCAGAACTATAGAGCGAAGGGTTTCCATAGGGAACTTGGAAATCTTCACAAACCTGTTCAATGCCTTGAGGTTGAGAATGGGCCGGGAGGACCCATTCGGTTTCGGGACTAGAAACAGCGGAGAATAGTACCCCCGGCCCCTCTTAGGAAGAGGCACCTGTACTACGACTCCTGTATCCAGGAGGGTCTGTACCACCGAATGTAGAGTTTTTGCCTTTGTCCGGTCCAAAGGGACGTCTGTCTGGCAAAATCGATGAGGTGGTCGGTTTTTGAAGGCAATGGCGTAACCTCGAATGACGACTTCCCGTACCCAGGCATCTGAAGTGGTCTTCAACCATTCCTGGGTATACCCTAGAAGCCGGCCCCCCAACCTGGGATCCCCCAGAGGGAGGCCAGCCCCGTCATGCGGCAGGCTTATCCGTCTTGGCAGCTGGCTGACAGGCAGCCCAGGCTCTTTTGGGCTTCGGCTTTCCAGGTTTGGAAGTGCGGGCCTGCTTATGGTACGCCTGACCTTTTGCTTTACCTGAAGGACGAAAGGAGCGAAAGGACGTACCTTTAACCTTCGACACAGAAGGAGCGGTATTAGGTAGACAGGCAGTTTTGGCAGTAGCCAAGTCAGCCACTATCTTATTTAAGTCCTCCACAAACAGAATATCTCGCTTGAAAGGGAGTACCTCCAGGGTTTTTCTAGAGTCCAGATCCACAGACCAGGATCTCAGCCACAATATCCGGCGAGCCAGGACTGACGTAGTAGAGGCCTTGGGTGCCAGGATACCAGCATCAGAAGCCGCCTCTTTAATATATCGAGAAGCTGTGACAATAATAAGAATTTACTTACCGATAATTCTATTTCTCGTAGTCCGTAGTGGATGCTGGGGACTCCGTCAGGACCATGGGGTTTAGCGGCTCCGCAGGAGACAGGGCACAATAATAAAAGCTTTAGGATCAGGTGGTGTGCACTGGCTCCTCCCCCTATGACCCTCCTCCAAGCCTCAGTTAGGATACTGTGCCCGGACGAGCGTGCATAATAAGGAAGGATATTGAATCCCGGGTAAGACTCATACCAGCCACACCAATCACACCGTACAACCTGTGATCTGAACCCAGTTAACAGTATGATAACAACGAAGGAGCCTCTGAAAAGATGGCTCACAACAAGAATAACCCGATTTTTGTAACAATAACTATGTACAAGTATTGCAGACAATCCGCACTTGGGATGGGCGCCCAGCATCCACTACGGACTACGAGAAATAGAATTATCGGTAAGTAAATTCTTATTTTCTCTAACGTCCTAAGTGGATGCTGGGGACTCCGTCAGGACCATGGGGATTATACCAAAGCTCCCAAACGGGCGGGAGAGTGCGGATGACTCTGCAGCACCGAATGAGAGAACTCCAGGTCCTCCTCAGTCAGGGTGTGTCCCTGACCAAGTAGCAGCTCGGCAAAGTTGTAAAGCCGAGACCCCTCGGGCAGCCGCCCAAGATGAGCCCACTTCCTTGTGGACTGGGCTATTACGGATTTTGGCTGTGGCAAGCCTGCCACAGAATGTGCAAGCTGAATTGTACTACAAATCCAGCGAGCAATCGTCTGCTTAGAAGCAGGAACACCCATCCTGTTGGGTACATACAGGCTAAACAGCGAGTCAGATTTTCTGACTCCAGTCGTCCTAGAAACATATATTTTCAGGGCCCTGACAACGTTAAGTAACTTGGAGTCCTCCAAGTCCCTAGTAGCCGCAGGTACCACAATAGGTTGGTTCATGTGAAAAACAGAAAACACCTTAAGGAGAAATTGAGGACGAGTCCTCAATTCTGCCCTGTCAGAATGAAAAATTAAGTAAGGGCTTTTATATGATAAAGCCGCCCATTCTGACACACGCCTGGCTGAAGCCAGGGCTAATAGAATCTTCACCTTCCATGTGAAATATTTTAATTCCACAGTGGTGAGTGGATCAAACCAATGTGACTTTAGGAAACTCAAAACAACATTGAGATCCCAAGGTGCCACTGGGGGCACAAAAGGAGGCTGTATATGCAGCACCCCTTTTACAAACGTCTGAACTTCAGGCACTGAAGCCAGTTCTTTCTGGAAGAAATTCGACAGGGTCGAAATTTGAACCTTAATGGACCCTAATTTTAGGCCCATAGACAGTCCTGTTTTCAGGAAATGTAGGAACGACCCAGTTGGAATTCCTCTGTAGGGACCTTCTTGGCCTCACACCACGCAACATATTTTCGCCAAATGCGGTGAAAATGTTTTGCGGTTACATCCTTCCTGGCTTCGACCAGGGTAGGGATGACTTCATCTGGAATGCCCTTTCAGGATCCGGCGTTCAACTGCCATGCCGTCAAACGCAGCCGCGGTAAGTCTTGGAACAGACAAGGCCCCTGCTGGAGCAGGTCCTTTCTTAAAGGTAGAGGCCACGGTTCTTCCGTGAGCATCTCTTGAAGTTCCGGGTACCAAGTCCTTCTTGACCCATCCGGAACCACGATTATCGTTCTTACTCATCTCCTTCTTATGATTCTCAGTACTTTTGGTATGAGATGCATAGGAGGGAACACATACCCTGACTGGTACACCCACAGTGTTACCAGAGCGTCCACCGCTATTGCCTGAGGGTCCCTTGACCTGGCGCAATATTTGTCTAGTTTTTTGTTCAGGCGGGACGCCAACATGTCCACCTTTGGTTTTTCCCAACGGTTTACAATCATGTGGAAGACTTCCCGCTGAAGTCCCCACTCTCCCGGGTGGAGGTTATGCCTGCTGAGGAAGTCTGCTTCCCAGTTTTCCACTCCCGGAATTAACACTGCTGAGAGTGTTATCACATGATTTTTCGCCCAGCGAAGAATCCTTGCAGTTTCTGCCATTTCCCTCCTGCTTCATGTGCCGCCCTGTCTGTTTACGTGGGCGACTGCCGTGATGTTGTCCCACTGGATCAATACCGGCTGACCTTGAAGCAGAGGTCTTGCTAAGCTTAGAGCCTTGTAAATTGCCCTTAGCTCCAGTATATTTATGTGGAGAGAAGTCTCCAGACTTGATCACACTCCCTGGAAATTTTTTCCTTGTGTGACTGCTCCCCAGCCACTCAGGCTGGCATCCGTGGTCACCAGGACCCAGTCCTGAATGTCGAATCTGCGGCCCTTTCATAGATGAGCACTCTGCAGCCACCGCAGAAGAAAACACCCTTGTCCTTGGAGACAGGGTTATCCGCTGATGCATCTGAAGATGCGATCCGGACCATTTTCCCAGCAGATTCCACTGAAAGGTTCTTGCGTGAAATCTACCGAATGGGATCGCTTTGTAAGAAACCACCATTTTTCACAGGACCCTTGTGCAATGATGCACTGATACTTTTCCTGGTTTTAGGAGGTTCCTGACTAGCTCGGATAACTCCCTGGCCTTCTTCTCCGGGAGAAAACATCCTTTTCTGGACTGTGTCCAGAATCATTCCTAGGAACATTAGACGTGTCGTCGGAAAAAGCTGCGATTTTGGAATATTTAGAATCCACTCGTGCTGTCGTAGAACTACTTGAGATAGTGCTACTCCGACCGCCAACTGTTCTATGGACCTTGCCCTTATCAGGAAAGCGTCCATATTTCTTTTAGGAAGAATCATCATTTCGGCCATTACCATGGTAAAGACCCGGGGTGCCGTGGACAATCCAAACGGCAGCGTCTGAACTGATAGTGACAGTTCTGTACCACGAACCTGAGATACCCTTGGTGAGAAGGGCAAAATTTGGACATGTAGGTAAGCGTCCCTGATATCCAGTGACACCATATCGTCCTGGTTCGCTATCACTGCTCTGAGTGACTCCATCTTGATTTGAACCCTTGTATGTAATTGTTCAAATCTTTTAGATCTCACCGAGCCGTTTGGCTTCAGTACCACAATATAGTGTGGAATAATACCCCTTCCCTTGTTGTAGGAGGGGTACTTTGATTATCACCTGCTGGGAATACAGCCTGTGAATTTTTTTCCCAATACTGCCTCCCTGTCGGAGGGAGACGTTGGTAAAGCAGACTTCAGGAACTTGTGAGGGGAAGACGTCTCGAATTTCCAATGTACACCTGGGATACTACGTGTAGGATCCAGGAGTCCACTTGCGAGTGAGCCCACTGCGTGCTGAAACTCTTGAGATGACCCCCCACCGCACCTGAGTCCGCTTGTATGGCCCCAGCGTCATGCTGCGGACTTGGCAGAAGCTGTGGAGGACTTCTGTTCCTGGGAATGGGCTGCCTGCTGCAGTCTTCTTCCCTTTCCTCTAACCCTGGGCAGATATGACTGGCCTTTTGCCCACCTGCCTTTATGGGTACGAAAGGACTAAGACTGAAAAGACTGTGTCCTTTTCTGCTGAGATGTGACTTGGGGTAACAAAAGTGGATTTTCCAGCTGTTGCCATGGCCACCAGGTCCGATGGACCGCCCCTTTATACGGCAATACTTCCATGTGCCGTCTGGAATCTGCATCACCTGACCACTGTCATGTCTATAAACATCGTCTGGCAGATATGGACATCACATCTACTCTTGATGCCAGAATGCGCATCTCGCATATATAGAAATGCATCCTTAAAATGCTCTATAGTCAATAAAATATTGTTCCTGTCCAGGGTATCAATATTTTCAGTCAGGAAATCCGACCAAGCCCCCCCAGCGCTGCACATCCAGGCTGAGGCGATTGCTGGTCGTAGTATAACACCCGTATGTGTGTATATACTTTTTAGGATATTTTTCAGCTTCCTATCAGCTGGCTCTTTGAGGGCGGCCGTATCTGGAGACGGTAACGCCACTTGTTTTTATAAGCGTGTGAGCGCCTTATCCACTCTAAGGTGTGTTTCCCAACTCGCCCTCACTTCTGGCGGGAAAGGGTATACCTCCAATAATTTTCTATCGGAGGAAACCCACGTATCATCACACACTTTAATTTATCTGATTCAGGAAAAACTACAAGTAGATTATTCCCACCCTACATAATACCCTTATTTGTGGTACTTGTAGTATCAGAAATATGTAACACCTCCTTCATTGCCCTTAACATGTAACGTGTGGCCCTAAAGGAAAATACGTTTGTTTCTTCACCGTCGACACTGAAGTCAGTGTCCGTGTCGACCAACTGAGGTAAATGGGCGTTTTTACAAGCCCCTGACGGTGTCTGAGACGCCTGGACAGGTACTAATTTGTTTGCCGGCCGTCTCATGTCGTCAACCGACCTTGCATCGTGTTGACATTATCACGTAATTCCTAAATAAGCCATCCATTCCGGTGTCGACTCCCTAGAGAGTGACATCACCAATACAGGCAATTTGCTCCGCCTCCTCACCAACATCGTCCTCCTACATGTCGACACACACGTACCGACACACAGCACACACACAGGGAATGCTCTGATAGAGGACAGGACCCCACTAGCCCTTTGGGGAGACAGAGGGAGAGTTTGCCAGCACACACCAAAAACGCTATAATTATACAGGGACAACCCCTTATACAAGTGTTTTCCCTTATAGCATTTTCACATTTGTAATCATATCGCCAAATAAGTGCCCCCCCTCTCTGTTTTAACCCTGTTTCTGTAGTGCAGTGCAGGGGAGAGCCTGGGAGCCTTCCTCACAGCAGAGCTGAGCAGGAAAATGGCGCCGTGTGCTGAGGAGAATAGGCCCCGCCCCCTAAAACGGCGGGCTCTTCTCCCGGAGTTTGTGAGATCTGGCAGGGGTTAAATACATCCATATAGCCTCAAGGGCTATATGTGATGTATTTTAGCCATAAAAAAGGTATAATACATTGCTGCCCAGGGCGCCCCCCCCAGCGCCCTGCACCCTCAGTGACCGCTGGTATGAAGTGTGCTGACAACAATGGCGCACAGCTGCAGTGCTGTGCGCTACCTTATGAAGACTGAAAGTCTTCTGCCGCCTGTTTCTGGACCTCTGGACCTCTTCAACTTCGGCATCTGCAAGGGGGGTCGGCGGCACGGCTCCGGGACGAACCCCAGGGTGAGACCTGTGTTCCGACTCCCTCTGGAGCTAATGGTGTCCAGTAGCCTAAGAAGCAAATCCATCCTGCACGCAGGTGAGTTTACTTCTCTCCCCTAAGTCCCTCGTAGCAGTGAGCCTGTTGCCAGCAGGACTCACTGAAAATAAAAAACCTAACTTAAACTTTTATTCTAAGCAGCTCAGGAGAGCCACCTAGATTGCACCCTTCTCGGCCGGGCACAAAAATCTAACTGAGGCTTGGAGGAGGGTCATAGGGGGAGGAGCCAGTGCACACCACCTGATCCTAAAGCTTTTATTATTGTGCCCTGTCTCCTGCGGAGCCGCTAAACCCCATGGTCCTGACGGAGTCCCCAGCATCCACTTAGGACGTTAGAGAAATATGACAAGCATTGTCTAGCATGGTCAGAGGAGATTTCAGTTTATAACTCCAAGGCCCATGCTTCAATAGCCTCAGCAGCCCATGAAGCTGCAATAGTAGGCCTTTGTGCAGCACCCGTGAGGGTGTAAATCACTTTTAGACAACCCTCCACACGTTTATCCGTAGGCTCTTTCAGAGACGTGACGGTAGTGATAGGTAGAGCTGCGGAAACCACCATCCTAACCACATGTGAGTCCACTGGAGGAGGTGTTTCCCAATTCTTAGACAGCTCTGGTACGAGGGGATAGCGAGCCAGCATCTTCTTTTGAGGCACAAACTTCGTACCCGGGTTTTCCCAGGGTTCCTGACGTATATCCACTAGGTGATCAGAGTGAGGTAAAACCTAACCACCTTCTGACGCTTGAACCTATCTGGTTTCTTAGGAGGCACGGATGGCTCGGGATCATCCGTAATCTGCAGAATTAATTTAATAGCCTTCAAAAGGTCAGGAACATCCACATGTGAACTACCCTCCCCATCAGCCGTATCTGAGTCATAACCTGTGGTCAGTGTAAGTGCCATCCTCATCAGACGAGGTGTCAGTGACAGCAGTGGATTGTGAGGAGACGAGCGCTCGCTTAGAGGACCTTTTGGACTTAGGCTAGCGTTGGTCAGACTTTTTAGTAGTCAAGGACTGGTTCAACTTCTTTAATTGAGCAGATAAATCGTCCGCCCACGGCGGGTTAGCAGCAGGGCCCACATACGGTTGTACCGGCATTGGGGGTACCATAGGGGGTGTTAGTTTATGAACTAGCGTATGCAGTAGCGTGGAAAAAGTGGCCCACGGTGGGTCACTATGTGCCTCCGTTGCCACAGTCCCACTGGGGGACAAGGAGCCCCCAGAACCAGAGCCCACAGCTGCTATATTCTCCTCATATGTGCCTGTGGCTTCAGCAACACCAGCAGTGTGTTCCGCCCCAGAACTATTACCCTCAGAAACAGACATGATATAACTTGCAGTATGAGTCAACAGTACAATTATCAGCAGCACAATATCCCAAACCCAAACCCCTGCGCAGTGTAGTCCCTGCAGAGATAAAGGAGAGATATGGTGACTAAATCACAGAGAAAAATACGTAATACAGTATATCTTTGTGAAAATCCTGTATTAGATAACACCTGACGCACCAAGCCCCCTCAGGTTATAGAATATAGGGATAGCAAGTTGAGTGAAAGACACCAGATGGACAACACTCCGCTATCAAATGCACACACAGAAGATCACAGTTTGTACAATGCAGAGGTTATTACAGACAATAATACTGCACTGGACTAGCTTACACAGCTATATAACAGTAGATATAACAGTACACAGTAAGAACTGGATGTATATCACAGGGTAATTGTACTATAAAACCCTGACTAAATGCACTCTTTCTTAACTATCACTATCTAAAAAGGCAGGTAGAATACTTAAGTGTCATGTAAAGGCACAGCGCTGACAACCAGGCGGCTTTACATAGGGGGATTTGCCCAAGCAGTCCCAGGAACAGTGAGCTGAGGGATAATGGCGCCGCAGACACTGACAGGGAGTGAGGAAAAGACAGCTATGCAGCTCCAGGGCGGGAACATTTGCGGGAAATGGCACCCTGGGGCTGGGGGAGGGGCATCAGGTCTAAGCCTTATCCCCCTTGCTGGCAAAACCACCGGGTACTGTGGGTAATATAAGAAGTGGTTTAGAGAGAAAATCCGACCTGCGCCCATGCCCTGGTGATCTAGTGGGATCGCCTGTACTGCCAGTGTCCACCGCCAGCGCGCCTCCCACTGACCGCACCGGATCACGATAAAGACCGGGTCCCGCGAGTGGGACCCACTTACCACCTCCTGAAGCGCGATCCTGGAGAGCCCCAGCCGTGTGTGTCTAACATGAAGAAAACCGGAGCCAACGCTGTAGGTAGCCGGCAACCAGGGCTCGGGAGTGTACAGCGTCGCTGGGGAGAGCTGGAGCTGCAGCAGTGAATGTCACAAAACATTTACCACCGCTGCTGCCCTTGAAGTCTTCACTTTTTACCTCATAAAAAGCTTTTCTCAGGGCTGCTTGGAGCAGCCCCTCTGTTAAGTGCCTGCTTACTGCAGCACCAACTGACAAACTGAGCTCCTGTTCTGGGAGGTGGGGTGATATAGGAGGCGGCGCTGTGCATTCTGGGAACAGTCAAAGATTTGAGTCTGTTGGTGCCTCGGATAAAGATCCTACTCTACACCCCATTGTCCAGTCTTGTGGAGCCCAGTCTACCCCGCAGCAGAAAAGGATTTACCGGCAGGTGATTAAAATCCTATTTTCTCTTACGTCCTAGAGGATGCTGGGATCCACATTAGTACCATGCGGATGTACTAAAGCTCCCAGTACGGGAGGGAGAGCGCAGAGGTTCTAGCAGAACCGATTGACCAAACTTTAGGTCCTCAGAGGCCAAAGTATCGAACTTGGCAAACACGTAAGACTCTAAGTAGCTGCTCGGTAAAGCTGTAAAGCCGAGACACCCCGAGCAGCCACCCAGGAAGAACCCACTTTACGAGTAGAGTGGGCCTTAACAGATTTTGGACACAGCAAGCCTGCCGAAGAATAAGCATGCTGGATAGTAAACCTGATCCAGAGAGAAACTGTCTGCTTAGAAGCAGGACACCCAATCTTGTTGGGATCATAAAGTACAAAGAGAGCATCCGACTTTCTGTGACGAGAAGTTCTCTTCACAGAAATCTTCAAAGCCCTCACAACATCCAAGGATTTTGAAGTAATTGAGGAGTCAGTAGCCACTGGCACCACAATAGGTTGGTTGATATGAAAAGCCGACAACCTTCGGAAGAAATTTCTGACGCGTCCTGAGCTCAGCTCTATCTTCATGGAAAATCAAGTAGGAGCTCTTGCAGGACAATGCCCCCAATTCTGACACACGTCTTACAGATGCAAATGCCAACAGTGTGACAGTCTTCCAGGTAAGAAACTTGACCTCAACCTCCTGTAAAGGCTCGAACCAATCCCATTGCAGGAACTGCAGCACCACATTAAGATCACAAGGTGCCGTAGGAGGCATAAAGGGAGGTTGGATGTGCAAAACCCCTTTCAAGAAAGTCTGAACCTCAGGGAGGGCAGCCAATTGTTTTTGGAAGAAAATGGACAAGGCCGAAATCTGGACTTTTATGGAGCCCAGGCGCAGACCCACATGCACACCTGCTTGCAGGAAGAGGAGAAACCGTCCAAGTTGAAACTCCACCGTAGATAACTTCTTGGATTCACACCAAGACACAAACTTTTTCCCAAATCCTATGGTAATGTTTTGATGTTACTACTTTCCTAGCCTGTATCAGGGTAGGAATAACTTTGTTCGGAATGACCTTCTGAGCTAAGATCTGGCATTCAACCTCCTTGCCGTCAAACGTAGCCGTGGTAAGTCTTGATAAGCGAACGGCCCCTTTGCAGAAGGTCCTCTCGAAGAAGAAGAGTCCTTGGATCTTCTAGCAGTAACTCCAGAAGATCTGCTTACCAAGCCCTTCTTGGCCAGTCTGGAGCAACGAGGATCCCCTTAACTCTTTTTCTTTTGATTATTTTGAGAATCCTTGGGATGAGTGGAAGTGGAGGGAACACATACACGGACTTGAACACCCACGGAGTCACCAGGGCGTCCACCGCCACTGCCTGTGGGTCTCTCGACCTGGAACAGTACCTCCAAAAAATTCTTTGAGGCGGAAGGCAATCATGTCTATGTGAGGTACACCCAACTGACTTAACACCTCCGCGAACACCTCCGGGTGGTGGCCCCACTCTCCTGTATGGAGATCGTGTCTGCTGAGGAAGTCCGCTACCCAGTTGTCCACTCCCGGAATGAAGACTGCTGACAGCGTCACTGAGTGCTTTTCAGCCCAGAGGAGGATTCTTGTTACCTCTGACATTGCAGCTCTGCTCTTCGTTCCGCCCTGTCGGTTTATGTAGGCAACCGTCATTACATTGTCCGACAATCTCAATGGCCTGATCTTTTAGAAGATGTGCCGCTTGTAGAAGACCGTTGTACACGGCCCTTAGTTCCAGAATGTTTTGTCGAAGTCGAAAATATTGCAGCCATACGCACCAAGTACAAACACCACACAGATGGCCTCCGTGCGCGTACTTGTTCTGCCGTTCGTGCACATGCCCGCAAGTTGCGCATAACCGCTCACGCGGTAGTGCGTATTAGCGCGTGGTATGAGTAATTACAGTAGCATTTGTATTCGCATGGAAAAGCCACAAAGACACATTTCATATTTAATCCACATAGCCTACATGCACCACACCAGCGAGTTACACTTGCTTGAAAGGTACAATAACAAAGGAATTCGCCTTTACAGGATATGGGGGGACAGAATTAGGTTAGGAGGTGGTGTTTGGTATCCAGTTGTACAGTATTTTAAGAGCAATATTCCGGTAGCAGTTTGTAGAAGATAGCACGCTCCTGCGCACAGATATGTGCAGGAACAGAATATTATTACACTGTATTTACCGTGCTTTCATATTTGAAGATGAAGATCATCTGCAAGTGCACCTGAGCCAGGCATCGCCCACCTATTCAAACCGACCTATGACCCCTCCTGTACTGTAAATGACCAGTCCTGTGACCTATGGGTGAAGAGATTACAGTTTCTATTGTATCATGAAATGGACAAATGTATAAAAAGCCAAGCTGCCTGGCTGACCACACATTCTCTGAAAGTCATCTATCTTGATTGACCTAGGACCGGGTGGCGCTTACGAACAAACGTATGTATTATTGATTGTAGCCTGTATCTCTTATTGTGAATTGTATTACTATTGTAACCCCCTGCTAGTAAATAACTGTTGGTGGGTCGGACCCCAACATATTTAAATACAATTGGTCTCGTGTCCCTTTCCTGCTAAGGTTTAAGGTGTATTTCAGCCACATGGTAGCTGCATTGTGCTTACAGCATGTTGGAGTGCGTGTACTTTGTACGTCCATCGCGGCGTGTGTACGCAAGGTGCGTACATGGGACGGGCCTGTGTACGCTAACTGGGTAAAAAGTACGTAGGTTAAGGATCACATCCAGCAGCTGCAGCGGCTAGGATTTTTTGTGTAAAAGGTATAGCTTTTTCTGTCCTGTAAGGTAATCAGCTTTATCAGTTTATCGGAAGGATGGATTCCAGACTTGACCACATTCCTTGGAAGTTTTCCCCCTGGGTGACTGCTCCCCAACCTCTGAGACTTCCATCCGTGATTAGAAGGATACAATTCTGAATCTTGAACTTGCAGCCCTCTAGTAGGTGAGAAGTTTGCAGCCACCAGAGGAGCGAAATTCTGGATTTCGGCGACAAACGTATCCTCTGGTGCATGTGAAGATGAGATCCCAACCATTTGTCCAGGAGATCCAGTTGTAAAGACCATGCATGAAATCTTACGTACTGTAGAGCCTCGTAAGAGGCAACCATCTTCCCCAGATGGCGAACGCACTGATGAACCGATACCCGGGCTGGCTTCAGGACATCCCGGACCATTGTTTGTATCATCAACGCTTTCTCCGCTGGCAGAAACGCCCTCTGTTCTTCCGTGTCGAGGATCATCCCCAGGAAGGACAGTCTCCTTGTCGGCTCCAAATGTGACTTAGGAAGATTCAGGATCCATCCATGATCCTGGAGTAGTTGAGAGAGCAATGCTCTGTAACAGCTTCTCCCTGGAAGACGCTTTTATCAGCAGATTGTCCAGATAAGGAATTATGTTCACACCCTGCTTGCGGAGGAGTAGCATCATCTCCGCCATGACATTGGTGAACACCCTCGGTGCCTTGGAGAGGCCAAATGGCAGTGCTTGGAATTGATAGTGAAAGTCCAGCAGCGCAAATCTTAGATAAGCCTGGTAAGGCGGCCAGATCGGAATGTGAAGGTACGCATCCTTGATATCTAGGTATACTAGAAATTCCCCCTCCTCCAGAACTGAGATCACTGCTCTCAGAGACTCCATCTTGAATTTCCTCAAATAAGGGTTCAATTACTCTAGGTTCAATATCGGCCTGACCGGACTATCCGGTTTTGGTACCACAAACAGATTTGAGTAATAACCCTTGTTTGTTAGGTGAGGTGGAACTGGAACAATGACATTTGACTTTAGCAATTTTTGAATGGCTTCCTGTAGGATAGCACTTTGTCAGCGAAGCTGGTAAGACTGATTTGAAGAATCTGTGAGGTGTGAGTTCTTGAAACTCCAGTCCGTACCCCTGGGTAACAATATCTTGTACCCATGGGTCCAGGCATGATGACGCCCAGACGTGACTGAAATATCTTAGCCTTGCTCCCACCTGCCCGATCTCCAGGCTGGGAGGTCCACTGTCATGCCGATGATTTTGAGGAAGCAGAACCCGGTTTGTTCATGGGAACCTGTTGGTGCAGGTTTTCTGGATTTCCCCAACCTCCTCTAAAGAAAGTGGAAGGGAGTTTGGACTTTTTAACTTTCGCGGTCTGAAAGGACTGCATTGTAGACAATACTAGTCGGCAGTGTTGCTGCGGGAAGAAAGGTTGACTTACCCGCAGTTGCCGTGGAGATCAACACATCTAATGCTTCCGCAAACAGAGCCTGACCTGTGAAGGGTAGGTTCTCCACACTTATCTTGGATTCTGCATCCGCAGACCATTGGGGCAGCCAGAGTCCCCTGTGTGCAGAGACAGCCATGGAAGAAGCCCTCGCATTAAGATGGCCAAGGTCCTTCAAGGCCTCCACCATGAAACCTGCAGAATCCCGTATGTGACGTAAAAACAATTCAATGTCACTTCTATCCATAGTATCTAATTCCTCTTGTAATGTGCCTGACCACTTTACTATGGCTTTAGAAATCCACGCACAAGCAATAGTGGGTCTTAAAGCTACGCCAGTAGCTGTGTATAGTGATGTGAGCGTAGTCTCAATCTTGCGGTCCGCCAGCTCTTTTAAAGCGGGGGACCCAGGTACAGGTAAAACCACCTTTTTAGACAACCTAGATACAGAAGCGTCTACTACCGGTGGGATTTCCCACTTTTTCCTGTCCTCCTCAGGGAAAGGAAAAGCAATGAGAACCCTTTTTGTGATCTGGAACTTTTTCTCTGGGTTTTCCCAGGAATTTTCAAACAATGCGTTTAATTCCTTAGATGCAGGGAATGGAGGTTTTCTTATTGTCTGTGAAGTAAGCCTCCTCTACCTGCTCAGGTACCTTATTAGTAATGTGTAAAATGTCCCTAATAGCCTCAATCATGAGTTGCACCCCCTTAGCAAGGGATGCATCTCCCCCTTGCATATCCCCATCACCGTCCCCTGTATCAGAGTTGGTATCCATGTCAGCTTGCATTATCTGGGCAAGAGCACGTTTCTTCGGGTATATAATTGGGTTTTTTGATGAGTTAGTGGGAGCTGAATACGACAAAACCTCAACAGACTTTCTTAAAACCTGTGTTTCAGCCTCATTTTGAGCCATCCGAGATGAAATCTGGGATATCATTCCCCTAAGAGAATCCACTCATGGGGGTTCGGAAAAAGAAGGCTGAGACAGTATATTACAGTCCTGAGTACATGGAATAGACTCCTCTGGGGAAGATACACACTCTGTAGCACAAGATACAGAGTTCCTAGACATGCTTATGCGAGATATATAAAACACACACACGAAAATGCAGACACAGTTTCCCCCAGAGTACCTTCAGAGTCACAGAGTATATGGAGCCAGCCACAAAGCGCCCCAGTAGGCAGTTAATACACTAAACAGCCGGCGCTGACTGAATAACCTTAATAGGAATAAACAATGATTATAAAACTCACCCCCCTATCTATAACACCCTGGTACCGCAGAGGTATGTTGGAGTTATGTGGAGGGCAGCGCTCTCCGTCAGCGTCTCTTCAGTGTGATCTGCAGGGAGAAAACTTGAGATTATACTGGCCTGAGGTTTTGCGCTGCTAACAGTGTGATTAGCCCGTTAGCATATGTGACCAGTGTAGGGTATGTTGAGCTGGCCCAGGGCGCCCCTCACAACACCGTACACCAAGTGCCGCTGAGCCTTCCGGAGCGCAGCCTGTCAGAGCTGCACTCCCACCCTTGTGCCGCCAGCGACCTGCTTCCCGGGCCGCCGGCGTCATACTCACCACTCTTCTATCTTCTGGCTCTGTTAGGGGGTTGCGGCCATACTGCAGAAGTGAGCGGTCGCCTCGTGGGCTTGCGATCAACACCCTCAGGGGCTCAGTGTCCCGTCAGCGGAGATAGAGAACATTAACTTCTAGAATTGGTTCCTACTATCCCCCCCGCCCCCTTCCCAAGTCCCACGAAGCAGAGAGGCTGTTGCCAGCAGCCTCCCTGTACCTAACACTCTTAGAAAAATAATAAAACTAGAAAAATTCCAAGGAGCTCCCCTAGCTGTGACCGGCTCCTCCGGGCACATTTTCTAAATGGAGTCTGGTAGGAGGAGCATAGATGGAATAGGCCAGCCCACACTACTCTTAAAGTGTCCATGGCTCCTAAGGGACCAGTCTATAACCCATGGTACTATAAATAAATGCAGAAAACTCTTCAGGAGCTTCCCTAAGCGTGAGCGGCTCCTCCGGGCACATTTTCTAAATGGAGTCTGGTAGGAGGGGCAGAGAGGGAGGAGCCACTGCCCACTATTAATTTCTTAAAGTGCCCAAGGCTTCTAGAGGACCCATCTATACCTCTGGTACTAATGTGGACCCCAGTATCCTCTAGGACGAAAGAGAAAATAGATGGTTTTCTAAAAAACATTTTCTCCTTGTCTGGGGCAATCATAAGACCAGCCATGGCTTCAGCCTGGATGGCAAAAGCAGTGGCAGCCAGGGCCGATGCATTGGAGGATGAGCTTTCAATGGCATCTAGAGAGCAAAAATCCCATATTGCACATATCAAACAGGCTGCTATTTTTAAGGAGGAAGCAGACTTGGATATGGGTACAACTGCCTCTCAGACATCAGCCTTAGTAGTAGCAGCTCGCAGAGCGGTTTGGCTACGTACATGGAAAGCCGACTCAGAATCCAAGAAGGTTCTGGAGTCTTTGCCTTTTACTGGAAATATTCTTTTTGGTAAAGAATTAAACAGTATTTTGGAGTCAGAAGCAGACTACAAGAAAGTGAAGTTTCCTTCCACATACAAATCTAAACCTAGATTCCAGCTTTTCAGCCCTTTCGGACTTAAGGAAAAGCAAAAGGAAAGGGTTATGGCAAACAGTCTCAATCTGACAAGTCTGGTAAGACTAAAAAGCATTGGGCTACCAGGGGGCAGTCTTCCAAATCATGGTGCGGGCCTCCACCTGGGGGACCCCAGGGTGGGAGGCGGACTTCTTCATTTTGCGCAGATCTGGCAGCAGTCCACCACAAATGCCTGGGTGCAAGAAGCGGTATCTCACGGTTATGCCTTTACTTTCAAGAAACACCCTCCTCAAAGGTTTTTTTGGACCAACCTATTTTCAGTGGAAACGAAGGCCAGGGCTTTGCAAGAGATAGTTCAGAAGTTGCTTCAGTCCGGAGTGATAATTCCATTTCCTCCTGCGCAACGAGGACAAGGATTTTATTCCAACCTGTTTCTAGTCCAGAAGCTAAATGGGTCGTTCCGGCACATACGCAATCTCAAAGTGCTGAACAAGTACATTTGGGTGCCTCTGTTTCATGTTCCACTATTTTGGACATGGAGCCGGAGGATTTTATGGTATCCCTGGATATCAAGGATGCTTACTTACTGGAAGTAAGGAGGTAATTAGCTTGGTGGCTACAAACATCCCATCAGGACAAAAGGGAGACCCTTTTGGATATCATATTGGGAAATTCTGACAATGGATGCCAGCCTTCAGGGCCGGGGAGTGGCGTCAGGAAGGAGTTGCTTCCAGGGGCAGTGGACCAAGGAAGAAAGTTGCCTGCCAATAAATATATTGGAACTTCGGGCCATATATATGGCACTTAATCAGGCAAAGGACATCCTTCAGGGGAAACCAGTCCAAATCCGGACTATGCAATGGCAGTAGCATACCTCAACCATGAGGGAGGAACTCGCAGCCAAAATGCAATGAAGGAGGTAAGTCACACATTAAAGTGGGCAGAACTTCATCATCTAGCCTTGTCCGCAGTGTTCATTCTGGGAGTCCTATACTGGGAAGCGGATTTTCTCAGTTGACACGCGATTCATGCAAATGAATGGGCTTTACGCCTCGAGGTCTTCCAAGATCTGGTAGACAAGTGGGGCTTACCAGAGATAGATTCTCATGGCGTCCCGTCAGAACAACAAAGTTCTCACATACGGGTCAAGAACAAAAGGATCCCAAAGCGATCTTTGTGGCTGCCCTGTCAGTGAGATGGGACTTTCATCTGGCCTATGTGTTTCCACCAATCGCCCTGTTACCGAGGGTAATGCGAAAGGCAAAACAAGGAAGGGGCGCCGTGATACTAATAGCTCTGGCTTGGCCCAGAAGACATCGGTATACAGATCTGCAGAGGCTGTCAATGGATGTTCCATTCTTACTCCCTCAACGTCCAGATCTACTGTCTCAGGGTCCTTGCTATCACAAGCACCTGTATCGCATGTCTTTGACGGCGTGGCTCTTGAGACTTCCATCCTGAAAGCAAGAGGATTCTTACAACAAATAATTCAAACAACGCTCAGAGCAAGGAAATCTTCCTCAGCTTGTATTTATTACCGAATATGGCAAGTCTATATTCAATGGTGCAGTGACCGGAAATTTGACCTTAGGTCTTTCAGAGTTTCCAGAGTCCTAGCATTCCTTCAGGCGGGAACGGGCAAAGGTCTAAGGGTGGCTTCCTTAAGAGTGCAAGTGTCAGCATTGACTGTATGGTTCTAAAATAAAATTGCTAACCTACAGGATGTGTGCTTTTTTCCAGGGAATGCTGCACATTCAACCTCCTTTTGTTGCTCCTACAGTGCCTTGGGACTTAAATTTAGTCCTAAAGGCCCTTGATTCAAGCTAGAAGAGTTTCAGATTTAGGGGCATTGTTATGTCGCCCTCCTGTTCTAATTTTTTATCCAGATAGCGAGATTCTCATAACCAAATCCGGGTATCTTCCGAAGGTGGTCTAAATTCCACCTTAACGAAGAAATTGTAGTCATGGCCTTCCAAGGGCCAGAACTTTCTGCGGGAGATGCATCGTTGGACGTAGTCCGTGCTTTAAGGATCTATGTGGATCGTACCAGTGCAATCAGAAAAACAGACAGACACTCTCTTTGTTCCCTACGGATTTCACAAGAGAGGATGGCCTGCTGACAAGTAGACACTGGCAAGGTGGCTTCGAATGTCGATTTCAGAAACATTCTCAAGCTGATCTCCCTATTCCGGCTAATGTCTCTACTCACTCTACTCGTGATGTAGGTCCGTCATGGGCAGCACAACGCGGTGCTTCAGCAGAACAGATATGTAAGGCAGCCACATGGTCTTCTATTAACACATTCATTAGACATTATGCCTTTGATACCTTTGCCTCTCAGGACGCCAAATTCGGGAGAAGGATTCTCCAGTCTAACCAGGAGCGTCCCCACCACTAAATTGCTTTGGGACATCCCAATGTTATCCTGTGGCTAAACTGTGGACCCTGCAGGAGAAATAATCGTTATGGTATACTTACCGTTGATAACTATTTCTCCTAAGTCCACAGGATCCCATCCTGACGCACCTGATTTGAGGATCCTTTCACTCATTAACATCTTCCTTCTTGTACGGAAGGGTGTGCATGGGTGTTCTTCTCACCTGATTAGGGCTCTCTATGATGCACCAGCCTTGAGCTTTGGAAAATAACTGATTTGCCTGAGCCAGGAGGCGGGGATATAGGGACGGGCCCGTTGCAATCTGGGAGGCCAAAAGCTTTGATCATTTGGTGCCGTTCCGCTGTAGCTACCTCATATTCCAATGTTATCCTGTGGACTTAGGAGAAATAAAGTTATCAACGGTAAGTCTACCATAACGATTATTTTGCACCCATGAATTAGCCCACAATCCAGAAATATATATATTTTTTTATGTAGCTTCATCCAGCATCAACAAGGAGGACATGTCAGAAATTGTAGGAATCTAAATTAAAAAAAACTTTGTAGCCAGTATAAACTTGTTATTAAGGAGGACAGTATGACCCTTGTTCATTATGGGAAATGTAGCAGGTCTTTCTTCTACTTGTATTTAACACAAACCTATTAGCCGGTGAGTGGTATTGTGAATGAAGCAACCAACTGTTTTTTTTCAGGTCACCAGTGACTGAAAAGGATCAGTGTGGACTCCAGAGAGCAGAAGGGAAGGAGCCGAGAGTAAGAGGAAAGGGTCAGAGAAGAGGGTCCAGTAGTGCATTGTGGGCAAGGACCCGAGTACAGCACCTCCTTGCTGGGACCTTAGCGCTCATCAGAGCGAGATAAAAGAAGCAGGACCCTTGTGAATTTCAAGAAACACAATGAGCAGTAAGTTAGAATAAACGCTTGTTAAATATGAAACACATACATTTACATAGGCACAAGAAAAAGGTCTAGCGTTGCTGCCTGTCATCTGAAAAACAACGCTCTGTTTTCATAAATAACAGCAGCTGCATATTCAATAGGTAATGAGTGATATGCCTTGACAAAGATCAGTGAACTGATCGAAACGCGTTGGTTGAGAAAAGGGGGTGAAGCGGCTGACTGACAAGACGAGGAGGAAACGGGGCGCCCATCTTTGGAGTGGATTCTTCCCCGGGGATACGTTACATCTATAGACTCTCCTATGTGCACTTCATTAATCTGGATTCAGGTAGGAAGCCACCCTCATAAGTTTGGATTGTAACATCAGAGAATGTATATTGTCCTTTTATGAAGAAACAGACATTTTTTTTATTGTGCTTCTTTTATTAAATTTTTGTTTTTATGTCCATTGGATCAATTTCTCCTTATTGGAATAATAGAGAATGTCTATATGAGATACACATTTGGTGAACATATTGCATTAGATCATCTTTGTGTTTTCTTACATGTACCACCATCTGGACATATGTTATAACATTCATGTGCAAGACATATTTCTTGTGAAGACCTTTTTATAGTGATTGGAAGCATCGGCTTTAAGCTAAGTGGAGCCCTTCTCTATAATCACTGTTGAAATTGTTGTAAGAAGCGCAAAGGGAAGTGTGTCCTATATGTGAAAAATAAGAATTTACTTACCGATAATTCTATTTCTCATAGTCCGTAGTGGATGCTGGGAACTCCGAAAGGACCATGGGGAATAGCGGCTCCGCAGGAGACTGGGCACAAAAGTAAAAGCTTTAGGACTACCTGGTGTGCACTGGCTCCTCCCCCTATGACCCTCCTCCAAGCCTCAGTTAGGATACTGTGCCCGGACGAGCGTACACAATAAGGAAGGATTTTGAATCCCGGGTAAGACTCATACCAGCCACACCAATCACACCGTACAACTTGTGATCTGAACCCAGTTAACAGCATGATAACAGAGGAGCCTCTGAAAAGATGGCTCACAACAATAATAACCCGATTTTTGTAACAATAACTATGTACAAGTATTGCAGACAATCCGCACTTGGGATGGGCGCCCAGCATCCACTACGGACTATGAGAAATAGAATTATCGGTAAGTAAATTCTTATTTTCTCTGACGTCCTAGTGGATGCTGGGAACTCCGAAAGGACCATGGGGATTATACCAAAGCTCCCAAACGGGCGGGAGAGTGCGGATGACTCTGCAGCACCGAATGAGAGAACTCCAGGTCCTCCTCAGCCAGGGTATCAAATTTGTAGAATTTAGCAAACGTGTTTGCCCCTGACCAAGTAGCTGCTCGGCAAAGTTGTAAAGCCGAGACCCCTCGGGCAGCCGCCCAAGATGAGCCCACTTTCCTTGTGGAATGGGCTTTTACAGATTTTGGCTGTGGCAGGCCTGCCACAGAATGTGCAAGCTGAATTGTACTACAAATCCAACGAGCAATAGTCTGCTTAGAAGCAGGAGCACCCAGCTTGTTGGGTGCATACAGGATAAACAGCGAGTCAGATTTTCTTACTCCAGCCGTCCTGGAAACATATATTTTCAGGGCCCTGACTACGTCCAGCAACTTGGAATCCTCCAAGTCCCTAGTAGCCGCAGGTACCACAATAGGCTGGTTTAAGTGAAACGCTGAAACCACCTTAGGGAGAAATTGAGGACGAGTCCTCAATTCTGCCCTGTCCGTATGAAAAATTAGGTAAGGGCTTTATAGGATAAAGCCGCCAATTCTGAGACACGCCTGGCTGAAGCCAGGGCTAACAGCATTACCACTTTCCATGTGAGATATTTTAAGTCCACAGTGGTGAGTGGTTCAAACCAATGTGATTTTAGGAACCCCAAAACTACATTGAGATCCCAAGGTGCCACTGGAGGCACAAAAGGAGGCTGTATATGTAATACCCCCTTGACAAACGTCTGAACTTCAGGAACTGAAGCTAGTTCTTTCTGGAAGAAAAATCGACAGGGCCGAAATTTGAACCTTAATGGACCCTAATTTTAGGCCCATAGACAGTCCTGTTTGCAGGAAATGCAGGAAACGACCCAGTTGTAATTCCTCTGTAGGGGCCTTCCTGGCCTCACACCACGCAACATATTTACGCCAAATACGGTGATAATGTTGCACAGTTACATCCTTCCTGGCTTTGATCAGGGTAGGGATGACTTCATCCGGAATGCCTTTTTTCTTCAGGATCCGGCGTTCAACCGCCATGCCGTCAAACGCAGCCGCGGTAAGTCTTGGAACAGACAGGGTCCCTGCTGGAGCAGGTCCTTTCTTAGAGGTAGAGGCCACGGGTCCTCCGTGAGCATCTCTTGAAGTTCCGGGTACCAAGTCCTTCTTGGCCAATCCGGAGCCACGAGTATAGTTCTTACTCCTCTCTTTCTTATGATTCTCAGTACCTTGGGTATGAGAGGCAGAGGAGGGAACACATACACTGACTGGTACACCCACGGTGTTACCAGAGCGTCCACAGCTATTGCCTGAGGGTCCCTTGACCTGGCGCAATATCTGTCTAGTTTTTTTGTTGAGGCGGGACGCCATCATGTCCACCTTTGGTTTTTCCCAACGGTTCACAATCATGTGGAAGACTTCTGGGTGAAGTCCCCACTCCCCCGGGTGGAGGTCGTGTCTGCTGAGGAAGTCTGCTTCCCAGTTGTCCACTCCCGGAATGAACACTGCTGACAGTGCTATCACATGATTTTCCACCCAGCGAAGAATCCTTGCAACTTCCGTCATTGCCCTCCTGCTTCTTGTGCCGCCCTGTCTGTTTACGTGGGCGACTGTCGTGATGTTGTCCGACTGGATCAACACCGGCGGACCCTGAAGCAGAGGCCTTGCTTGACTTAGGGCATTGTAAATGGCCCTTAGTTCCAGGTTATTTATGTGAAATGACGTTTCCATGCTTGACCACAAGCCCTGGAAATTTCTTCCCTGTGTGACTGCTCCCCAGCCTCTCAGGCTGGCATCCGTGGTCACCAGGACCCAGTCCTGAATGCCGAATCTGCGGCCCTCTAGAAGATGAGCACTCTGCAACCACCACAGGAGAGACACCCTTGTCCTTGGAGACAGGGTTATCCGCTGATGCATCTGAAGATGCGATCCGGACCATTTGTCCAGCAGATCCCACTGAAAAGTTCTTGCGTGGAATCTGCCGAATGGAATCGCTTCGTAAGAAGCCACCATTTTTCCCAGGACCCTTGTGCATTGATGCACTGACACTTGGCCTGGTTTTAGGAGGTTCCTGACTAGCTCGGATAACTCCCTGGCTTTCTCCTCCGGGAGAAACACCTTTTTCTGGACTGTGTCCAGAATTATCCCTAGGAACAGCAGACGTGTCGTCGGAATCAGCTGCGATTTTGGAATATTTAGAATCCACTCGTGCTGTCGTAGTACTACTTGAGATAGTGCTACTCCGACCTCTAACTGTTCCCTGGACCTTGCCCTTATCAGGAGATCGTCCAAGTAAGGGATAATTAAGACACCTTTTCTTCGAAGAAGAATCATCATTTCGGCCATTACCTTGGTAAAGACCCGGGGTGCCGTGGACAATCCAAACGGCAGCGTTTGAAACTGATAATGACAGTTCTGTACCACAAACCTGAGGTACCCTTGGTGAGAAGGGCAAATTGGGACATGGAGGTAAGCATCCTTGATGTCCAGAGACACAATATAGTCCCCTTCTTCCAGGTTCGCTATCACTGCTCTGAGTGACTCCATCTTGAATTTGAACCTTTGTATGTAAGTGTTCAAGGATTTCAGATTTAAAATAGGTCTCACCGTGCCGTCCGGCTTCGGCACCACAAACAGCGTGGAATAATACCCCTTTCCCTGTTGTAGGAGGGGTACCTTGATTATCACCTGCTGGGAATACAGCTTGTGAATGGCTTCCAATACCGCCTCCCTGTCGGAGGGAGACGTTGGTAAAGCAGACTTCAGGAACCGGCGAGGGGGAGACGTCTCGAATTCCAATTTGTACCCCTGAGATACTACCTGCAGGATCCAGGGGTCCACTTGCGAGTGAGCCCACTGCTCGCTGAAATTCTTGAGACGGGCCCCCACCGTGCCTGAGTCCGCTTGTAAGGCCCCAGCGTCATGCTGAGGACTTGGCAGAAGCGGGGGAGGGCTTCTGTTCCTGGGAAGAGGCTGCCTGCTGCAGTCTTTTTCCCCTTCCTCTGCCCCGGGGCAGATATGAATGGCCTTTTGCCCGCTTGCCCTTATGGGGACGAAAGGACTGAGCCTGAAAAGACGGTGTCTTTTTCTGCTGAGAGGTGACCTGGGGTAAAAAGGTGGATTTCCCAGCCGTTGCCGTGGCCACCAGGTCCGATAGACCGACCCCAAATAACTCCTCCCCTTTATACGGCAATACTTCCATATGCCGTTTGGAATCCGCATCACCTGACCACTGTCGCGTCCATAACCCTCTTCTGGCAGAAATGGACAGCGCACTTACTCTTGATGCCAGAGTGCAAATATCCCTCTGTGCATCTCGCATATATAGAAATGCATCCTTTAAATGCTCTATAGTCAATAATATACTGTCCCTGTCCAGGGTATCAATATTTTCAGTCAGGGAATCCGACCAAGCCACCCCAGCACTGCACATCCAGGCTGAGGCGATTGCTGGTCGCAGTATAATACCAGTATGTGTGTATATACTTTTTAGGATATTTCCAGCTTCCTATCAGCTGGTTCCTTGAGGGCGGCCGTATCAGGAGACGGTAACGCCACTTGTTTTGATAAGCGTGTGAGCGCCTTATCTACCCTAGGGGGTGTTTCCCAACGCGCCCTAACCTCTGGCGGGAAAGGGTATAATGCCAATAATTTTTTAGAAATTAGCAGTTTTTTATCGGGGGAAACCCACGCTTCATCACACACCTCACTTAATTCATCTGATTCAGGAAAAACTCCGGGTAGTTTTTTCACACCCCACATAATACCCTTTTTTGTGGTACTTGTAGTATCAGAAATGTTCAAAACCTCCTTCATTGCCGTGATCATGTAACGTGTGGCCCTACTGGAAAATACGTTTGTTTCCTCACCGTCGACACTGGAGTCAGTGTCCGTGTCTGTGTCGACCATCTGAGGTAACGGGCGCTTTAGAGCCCCCGACGGTGTTTGAGACGCCTGTACAGGTAATAACTGATTTGCCGGCTGTCTCATGTCGTCAACAGTCTTTTGTAAAGTGCCGACACTATCACGTAATTCCTTCCATAAGACCATCCAGTCAGGTGTCGACTCCCTAGGGGGTGACATCACTATTACAGGCAATTGCTCCGCCTCCATACCATTTTCCTCCTCATACATGTCGACACAACGTACCGACACACAGCACACACACAGGGAATGCTCTGATAGAGGACAGGACCCCACTAGCCCTTTGGGGAGACAGAGGGAGAGTTTGCCAGCACACACCAGAGCGCTATATATATATACAGGGATAACCTTATATAAGTGTTTTTCCCTTATATAGCTGCTGTATAGATTTATCTGCCAAATTAGTGCCCCCCCTCTCTTGTTTTACCCTGTTTCTGTAGTGCAGGACTGCAGGGGAGAGTCAGGGAGCTTCCCTCCAACGGAGCTGTGAGGAAAAATGGCGCCAGTGTGCTGAGGAGATAGGCTCCGCCCCCTTCTTGGCGGCCTTTCTCCCGCTTAAGGAAAAATTGGCAGGGGTTAAATGCATCCATATAGCCCAGGAGCTATATGTGATGTATTTTTTTTGCCATATAAGGTGTTTTTATTGCGTCTCAGGGCGCCCCCCCCCCAGCGCCCTGCACCCTCAGTGACCGGAGTGTGAAGTGTGCTGAGAGCAATGGCGCACAGCTGCGGTGCTGTGCGCTACCTTATTGAAGACAGGACGTCTTCTGCCGCCGATTTTCCGGACCTCTTCAGTCTTCTGGCTCTGTAAGGGGGCCGGCGGCGCGGCTCTGGGACCCATCCATGGCTGGGCCTGTGATCGTCCCTCTGGAGCTAATGTCCAGTAGCCTAAGAAGCCCAATCCACTCTGCACGCAGGTGAGTTCGCTTCTTCTCCCCTTAGTCCCTCGGTGCAGTGAACCTGTTGCCAGCAGGATTCACTGAAAATAAAAAACCTATACTTAAACTTTTTTTTACTAAGCAGCTCAGGAGAGCCACCTAGTGAGCACCCTTCTCGTTCGGGCACAAAAATCTAACTGAGGCTTGGAGGAGGGTCATAGGGGGAGGAGCCAGTGCACACCAGGTAGTCCTAAAGCTTTTACTTTTGTGCCCAGTCTCCTGCGGAGCCGCTATTCCCCATGGTCCTTTCGGAGTTCCCAGCATCCACTAGGACGTCAGAGAAATGAGTGATAGCTCCTTATCACTCAGTAATAAATGGGGCTCTTTGTATGGCATGTGGGAGAGGTACATGACCAAGGTTTGAAAGATAACCTACCTTTGAGGGATGCTGGCTGATATCACAATACTTAATAGTAGTGTGTTGCACAGGTGTATTTTTCCTATGGCCAAATTAGGTAGATTTATCCTATTACTATTAGCTTATGTTTAAGATGTAGATAAGCTCTGAGCAGATTCTTCCATTCTCGGTGGCTCTGCCCAATTATTTCAAGATTACTGACCCTGCTTTCAATGGCTTGACAATCTATTTGGTTTGTCTATTAAAAATGATTCAATACTTTTATTTGCCAATGACTTCTCCACCAAGGAGGTTATTATTGTGATAGATAGTGGTCAGAGTACAGATATAGCACTTCTATACCCAGTCTTGCAAGTTGCTACTGGACATGACCTTCAGTAAGTGGTATTAAAACAATCCAGAAACAAATTTATTTTGTGTTTTACTTTCTAATTGAATGTTATACCGAAACACTGATTCTATTAGTAGAAACTGGTAAACATATGCAAATCATAGAGAAAGTGTATTTCTTCATGTCTTTCAATGTTACTAAAATGTTACTGCTACTTTATCATTTTAAATAGTAAAACACCACCACCCTCTGCTGGCCATACAGATAGAATACAGTAAATACTAAAGGACTAGATGTCCTATTGTACTGTAGGTCTAATGAAAAGTCAATTGTGGTACAAAATGTTTTATATTACGAGTTTCAGCACCCCTGTGTATTACAATATAATGCCATAGCATTTACCCAACCAATGCCTGGTGATGTGATGCTGATAGAACTCACATGGTTGAAGAGAAAGGTTACAAAAGATGAAAGAAGTCACTAATCATTTCTGTTTACTAGCTTTACTCATTTCAAGTTTTAATAGTATAAAACACAGGTTTGACTTTTAAAATTATATCTCTGACATACACAGGCAATCATTGTGAAAAATGAACCAACATTCAACCTATTCTCATACAAGGAACAAAAAATAAATAAAAACATCACAGACACACTTCTCGGGCCAACAAAAATGCATCCTCCACTGTACAGGCTTCCAAAAATGCATGTAACAAAGTAAATGTCGAAATAGCGTTATATCCGGAGCTTTAAGTGCGGTAAACACTGCGGTAATTGAAGTTGCCTCTTAACCTTAATTATTGTGTATTATGTTATCCTATAATAGATCTACAAAACCGCCATCTGGGATTAGATTAAAGCAAATTCAAAATACTTACATATACACAAAACACACCTATCACACACACACAATAAAAAAATATTCTTTCATACACCATTTAATGGCATGTTACGTGTTAATAAAAACAACAGACCAGAGAATAAATGGTTTCAACCAAAAATTGAAAAATAAATATACTTTATTACTTAGACCTGCAACTTTTTTGCAACCCTATATGGTCCCTAAAACAGAAGCCACTAGGAAATTATCTTTTAGGTAAGTTTTTACAAAACTGTAATTGAACTATTCTTGTTCAAATTTTCATGGGACTGAATTGGACCATTTAAAAACCTAAAAGAAAGTTGCCTGTATGTACAGCTTGCGCAGTAGACTGAAAGCTTCAAGTCTGACCCACTTTAAACATGCTGCAGTACATATAGCGACTTCAGCTACTCCAAGAATTCCGCTCTCTGCTATGTGATCTTCGGTGATACTTGTCTTTATGAGTGCGCCTGCTTTTTAGTTCTCGACTTTTACGTTTGCTACTTCCTGAGCTATTGCTTCTTCTGTGTTGGCTGTGATCCCTAGAGGAATGCTTCTTGTGTGACTTCTTTACTTTTTTGTGTTCATCCGTCTCTCTACTAGAGTCCCTTTTGTGTTTGGTCTTAGGCTTGTGTTCTTTGTCCTGAGTGCCAGGGTGTTTCCTACTTATAAGTTGCCCAATAGTACCATCAAGTTCAGCTTCGTTTTGGAGGGTTTCAACTTCCTTCAATCGTGGATCATTACCCATTGTATTGTGATGCAGGATAGTATTGCCAAGAATGCTGGTAAGGGAGTACAGGGGTTTTCCTGGGTTAATTATATTAATCTGTTTATGCTTCTGGAGCGGGGAGTCTTCCAAACAGAACCCATTTGCCACATGAAGAGCAGAGTTTGCATAGTGAATGTGAGGCCTGAGTGTCTCATACTCTAATGTCTGCATTGAGGTAGAGGTGACATAGTTCAGTGAAGAGTCACAAGGGAAATTTTCGCTGTGTTGGATAGGGTAGCATAGCTGTGCTTCAGGATCCGCTTTGATCGGAGGTGCAGAGCACAAGTTTCTGTTGAGAAGGCTACTCACCAGCTTTTCTCTCAACTCTCTCTCTTTACGGTGTAAGCTCAACGTACGCTGCTTTTCCTCCTCAACACGTCTGAGTTCAGCCTCCTGTTGTTTTCTTCTCTCTTCTAACTGGAGGAGGTGAAGTCTATCGGCTTCCTTTTCCTCCTGTTCCCGAATCTTCACAGCCTTAAAATAAAAAAATAAAAAAAAGCCACAAAACATTGATTAAGCTAACCTGAAGGACTCCGTATAATACACAATGTAAATGAGGATAATAAAAACAAATTTCATTAGAAGCCATCTATCCATTTATTTATTTTTTATTAAACAACCACTAAATCTGAAGTCCGCATCTATCCCACATGGAAAGGCTGATCCAGCTAAAAATATAATGAGAAAGATTACAGTATTGCACTTTTATGTGAGTGATGTGTATATTTCTGGAAGGCAACTTATTTAGGTTTAGTGGTACTAACAGACATTCGCTAGTTTTACTTCCAACTATAATAATAGTAATAATAATCAATAAAACTGGTTTAGGAAATGTTGGTGCCAGTTAACTTTGCAGGGAACCAAGAAGTGTTTATTAGAAAAATGCATACAATATACTGTATATTTCAGATATCTGTACTATTACACGTTTGCCTTAACAAGATAACAATCCATTTGTTGTGCCTTGATATGTGAAGTCAGTATGTTAATCCAACCAAGCTCCTCATCCTCCCTATAATAACTCACTCGCTCACTGGTTGACCAAAGTTGCTGGAAGATTTATACACTTCTACAAACCTGACACTTTACTTCTAATAAGTAACTTTTTTGCAAACTCTAAATTGAAACAGCGCAATAATAATACTGCATTATTTTTTCACTGTTTGCTATACTTGGTGAGAAGCATGCCGGGTTGCAGTGGCAACAGACGTAGTTCCTGACACACACTGAGACGGAAGCTGGGAGGTATCCAGTGTCCAGATCACAGTGAGCTTATTTAAGGTAAGAATTGTTCCGTTTTACCGTTTTGTATCCTGCTGACAGGTTGAAATAAACCCAAAACGTTGAAGAGCATGGATGTGTATGTCGTCTCTCATTTACCAGACCGCTGAGTGCTGCTTATCTGTATTCTCTCAGATTTTATATTAGAAAAGACGACCAGGTATACAGAATGTAAGTTACGCATCAACCCGAAAGTCTTTACAACTTGGTCTGCTACTTCTTTCTCCACAAGAAGTTTTACTAGATTTATTTAAACCATTTATTGTATGCCTTGGAACAACTGGCAGACACAGAGCCTACCATTCTGACTAACTAATCTATTGCGTAAACTATTTTGATTACAGTCATTTATCAAAGTAGGTTCCCCATGCTTTACTGCCACCCAGTACCAGTTATATACAGATGTGACTTACTGAGTTTCCATACGCCATACAGCGCAAGATATAGGTCTGTATGGCTCTTTAAAGTTAGCATCTTTTCCGCATCGCAGATGCACCGAAAAGCTGCTCACAGTTTACCAGAGAAGCTAGGCTTGGACTTTCACCACAAACATGTACAAAGCCGAAGATGAAGCACAATGAAACCAGTAAAATGAGGAAAAGACGCAACTGATTGCATCACAACACTTTTTATAGTAGACACAAGTGTACAAATGTTGTACACACAAATTAATTCAACATTGCCTGAGAAAGCAGCCAGGTGCTGGGAAATGCACTGCAGTTTTAAACAGAGAATTTTATTTTTCATTTACGTTTGTGCCTGATTTTCAATTTGCTATACTGTGTTTTTGATTTATTTTCAAATTTGTATTTTTTAAAATTATTCGTCTAACAGATTGTCTGCCATAGTGAAAATGATTTTTGTTATTTTAAATGTGGTTTATCCATGAAAATAGTGAGTTATATTATGATGTAATTTAATAAAATCATTTGATCATTGATTTCATGTGTGGGTAAGAGGGTGTTTGACCACATACATCTTTAAGTACTGACACTACCTTACACAATCTTATTAAGTTTGGCTCCCTTTTATGGGAAAAGTGGACTGGTTTTACATGGCAGAAGTGTCAACTCGAAGTTCTAATCTATAGTAGTAACAGTCTCAGCGCCAGTTATACTGTCTTGTTTCAATGCTTTGGGTTACATTAGGAAACCCACTCATTCTCCTTAAAGTCTCAGAGTTTACATAAAGTCAATATAGGAAGAGCACTCATAAGATATGACGGGCAAATAAAATAAGCCACCCAGGAGGAACCCACCACCCTAGTGGAGTGGGCCTGAATAGAACTCGGCAGAGGCAACGCTGCCGAAGAATAAGCCTGTTGGATAGTAAGCCTGAGCCAACGGGCAATGGACTGCTTAGAAGCAGGACATCCAATCTTGGTAGCATCTTAGAAGGACAAAAAGCAAGTCAAGACTTCCTGTGATGAGCAGTCCTGTTGACGTAAATCCTCAAAGCCCGAACCACGTCCAAGGACCTTGGAGCAACCGAAGTGTCCGACGATACCGGAACCACTATCGGTTGATTAATGTGAAAAGCCGATACCACTTTCGGCAAAAACTGCGTGCGAGTCCTGAGCTCTGCGCCCTAGTCTCGTGAAATATCAAATAAGGGCTCTTACAGGATAAGGCCCCCAATTCTGACACACGCCTAGCAGAGGCCAAAGCCAGCAACATGACTGTCTTGCAAGTAAGATATTTCAAGTCCACCCTGTGTAAAGGTTCAAACCAGTCCAACTGGAGAAAGGTCAGGACCACCGTGAGATCCCATGGAGCCATGGGAGGGACGAAGGGTGGCTGAATGGGAAGGACACCCTACAGCAGGCTTTCCCAACCACGGTCCTCGAGGCACACCAACAGTGCAGGTTTTAGTGATATCCAGGCTTCAGCACAGATGACTTAATTAGTAGCTCAGTTATTTTGATTTAACCATCTGTGCTGCAGCCTGGATATCACTAAAACCTTAACTGTTGGTGTGCCTTGAGGACCGCGGTTGGGAATGCCTGCCCTACAGGAACGATTGTACCTCAAGAATTACAGCCAGCTGTCTCTGGAAGAAAATAGATGGGGCCGAAATCTTAACCTTGATGGAGCCTAACCTTAGGCCCATATCCACGCATGCTTGCAGGAAGAGCAGAACACGGCCAAGTTGAAAATCCCCCGTAGAATATTTTCTACTCTCACACCAAGTAAGATATTTCTTCCAGATATGGTGGTAATGCTTCAACGTGACCACCTTTCGGGCTTGGACCTTAGTCGAGATGACTCTGGAAGGAAGACCTTTTCTGGCTAGAATCTCCCTCTCAACTTCCAAGCCGTCAAACTTAGCCGCAGTAAGTCTGGATAGTCGAATGGCCATTGCTGAAGAAGATCCTTTTGAAGCGGTAGAGGCCAGGGCTCCTTGAGAGACACTGTCAGGAGGTCCGCATACCAGGCCCATCGAGGCCAATCTGGGACAATTAGAATTGCTTGAACTCTCTCTCTCTTTTGAGTCTTTTTAGAATTCTGAGAACGAGAGGAATCAGAGGGAACAGATAGACAGACTGGTAGGTGCACGTCGCCATCAGAGCGTCCACCGCTGCAGTCTGCGGATCCCTCATCCTGGAACAGTAGCTACAGAGCTTCTTGTTGAGACGAGAAGTCATTATGTCTATAAGTGGGCAGACCCATCGTTGAACCAGCTGCTGAAACACCTGAGGGTGAAGGCCCCATTCTCTGGATGAAGGTCATGCCTGCTGAGGAAGTCTGCTTCCCAGTTGTTCACCCCCGGAATGAATAAGGCCGATATGGCCCTTGCATTGGCTTCTGCCCAGAGGAGTATCCTTGAGACTTCTCGTATTGCGGCCCTGCTTTTTGTTCCGCCCTGTCGATTTATGTACGCCACCGCTGTGGTGTTGACTGACTATACCTGTATGGCTTGATGTTGGAGGAGATTGGATATCTGTAGAAGGGCATAGTAAATCGCCCTGAGTTCCAGAACATTTATCGGAAGAGAAGACTCCTGACTCGACCACCTCCCTTGGAACTGTGCCCCCTGGGTCACAGCCCACCAACCACGGAGGCTCGTATCCGTCGTCAGAGTCCAAGACTGGATACCGAAACTCCGGCCCTCCACAAGGTGAGAGACTAGTAGCCACCATAACAAGGAGAACCTTGCTTTCGGCGATAGGGATATCCTCTGGTGCATGTGCAGGTGGGACCCCGACGACTTGTCCAAAAGATCCAGCCGTATTGGATTGCCTCGTAGGAGGCCACCATTTTGCCCAGTAGTCGGATGCAAAGGTGCACCGAGATCCTGCGTGGTCTGAGCACAGAGCGGACCATAGCCTGAATTGTCAAGGCTTTGTCCATAGGAAGGAAAACTTTGAGATACAGTGTCCAGTATCATCCCTAGGAACTGAAGCCTCTGTAACGGTTCCAGGTGTGATTTTTGGAAATTGAGGATACACCCGTGGTCCGTAAGAAGACGTGTAGTCAAGCTGATGCTTGTGACAGAAGCTCCCTAGACACCGCCTTAACAAGGAGATCGTCCAAGTAAGGGACTATGTTCACACCCATCATGCGTAGCTACAGCATCATTTCTGCCATAACTTTTGTGAACAGCCTTGGTGCCGTGGACAGGCCAAAGGGCAAGGCCTGGAACTGGAAGTGGCGGTCCTGCATTGCGAATCTGAGAAAAGCCTGATGCGAGGGCCATATCGGGATGTGCAGATTTGAATCATTGATATCCAGGGATACCAGGAATTCCCCTTCCTCCTGGCCAGAAACCACTGCTTTGAGAGATTCCATCTTGAACTTGAATACCTGTACATACGGGATCAGAGATTTGAGGTTCAAGATTGGCCGCACTGAACTGTCCGGTTTCGGTACCTCAAATAGGCTTGAATAAAACCGCTTGCTTCTGAGCAGAGGGGGGACTGGAACAATCACCTGTGTGTGTAGAAGTTTTTGAATTGCGTCCTGCAAGGTAACTTTTGCTACAGGTGAAGCTGGTAAGCCTGACCTGAAGAATCTGTGAGGAAGGAGTGCTTGAAATTCCAACAGGTACCCTTGGGAAATGAGATCCCTCACCCAAGGGTCCCGGCAGGACTCCACCCATATATGAGCGAAATATTGCAGTCGAGCACCCACGTGAAAGTCCCCCTGCAGCTGGGGCCAACCGTCACGTGGAAGGATTTGTGGAGGAAGAACCTGAGGACTGGTCCAGTGATCCAGCAGTCGCTGGTCTGCGAGATTTACCTCCGTTTCCTCTGGCCGCATTTGAGGCACCCCTGGCCCTGCTTCTAAACCTGGCCACACGAAAGGACTGTAGAGAGGGACCCGGGTAAGGGCGTCTAGCCGGAAGTGCAGCAGACGGCAGATAGGTGGACTTACCTGCCGTAGCTTGAATAATCCACTTATTTAATTCCTCCCCAAACAGGGCATTTCCTGTAAAGAGAACATTTTCCACACCTTTTTTTGGAATCAGCATCCGTTGTCCATTGTCGCAGCCACAGAGCCCTGCGTGCTGAGATCGACATAGCCATGGATCAGGCATTAATGAGACCTATCTCCTTGATTCATGAAGTTAGCAGCATCCTGGATATGTTACAGTAGCGTCAGGATCTCATCCTGAGGCAAAGTGTCAAACCCCTCAATGATATTACCAGACCACTTAACCATGAACATTGTGATCCACCCACAAGCAATAGTGGGCCTCTGTGCGACTGCCACTGTGGTGTAAATGGATTTGAGTGTAGTCTCAATTTTACGGCAAGCAGGGTCTTTTAGAGAGATAGCACAATCTTACGTGACAACCTGGACACTGAGGTATCCACAATTGGAGGGTTCTCCCATACCTTCCTATCCTCAGGGGGGAAAGGGAAGGTATTTAGCAACCGCTTAGGGGTTTGAAATTTCTTGTCAGGATGAACCCACACCTCTTTAAAACGTGTGTTTAATTCCTTGGAGACAGGGAATGTTGCAGTAGATTTTGGTTTCACATTAAAAAACAACTCTTCCTCAGGTTCTGTCTCTTTATCTGGTATATTGAGGACTTCTCTAATAGAATAAATCAGGGCTTCCAACCCCCGAGACAGAGTATTATCACCCTCTACTTCCACTTCACCTTCATCCAAATCTGGCAAGTAATTTTCAGAGTCAGATTGGAGTACATGTGGGAGTGTGCGTTTATGTGAGACCAGCAGGGGAAGCTGTGAAGCCTGTCTGTGGTCAGCAGCATTGACTAAAAAATCATCCACAGATTTATTTAGCATTTGCCTTTCCTGTCCGGCAGTAGCCAGTTCAGAATTAATATTACATATCATTCCTTTAAATGATTCTAGCCACTCTGGTTCCTGTATACTGCTTCCCTGAAAAGGGAGAGAACATTGATTACACAGTAGAGATCCCCCTGGAGAAGGGGAAAACTTTGAGTTGCAGGATGTACACACAGCCTTTTTACCAGACATGCTGATAAACACGCACACACAGTAAGTGAAATAATACAGAAATAGTGAAAAACACAGTAATATGAACACAGAACTCCAGACAGCCTGTATGGAGTGATATAGAGAGGGATGAGACCAGCACACAATGCCTCACTGATAAAGCAGCGCTTTGCTGAGTATAAACCAGAGCCTTAGATAAGGTTACTGGCTTTCTGATACTAGAAATGCCCCCCCCTCCCCTTTCTATAAATCCCCCTGTTACCGTATAAAGTGACTCTGGAGGATCTGTGTAGGAGCAGCGCTTCCCTGTGGGCTATCAGTAAGCTAAAGCAGCAGGAAATGGGCCTCATCACCGCTGGTTCCACTCTCAGGGAAGCCCCACCCCCGTAATGGCGCTCGGTCCCCTCACATGTATATTATACTGGCATTCGTGTCAAAATTGCAGGAAAAAGGGTTAAAACCCCTTTCCTGTACTAGCGCCAGTGTGGGTGTCCACAGCGGGCACCGCAGCTGCCTGCCGTGCCCTTTTGCCACCACTGTCACCGGGTACCCGCTAACCTGGGTCCCAATGTCTGTACTTACCGCACCGTGGGGGTAATTCCAAGTTGATCGCAGCAGGAAATTTTTTAGCAGTTGGGCAAAACCATGTGCACTGCAGGGGGGGCAGATATAACATGTGCCGAGAGAGATAGATTTGGGTGTGGTGAGTTCAATCTGCAATCTAAATTGCAGTGTAAAAATAAAGCAGCCAGTATTTACCCTGCACAGAAACAAAATAACCCACCCAAATCTAACTCTCTCTGCAAATGTTATATCTGCCCCCCCTGCCGTGCACATGGTTTTGCCCAACTGCTAAAAAATTTCCTGCAGCGATCAACTTGGAATTACCCCCCGTGTTTTCAGCATCTGTTAGGGGTGGCAACATGACGTCGGTGTGCATGCACACCCTGGGGGTATGCGAAACATCACCTCAGGAGCTTTGTCCTGTCAGCGGGAATCTGGACCATTAACCCTATAAGAGGTTGGTTCAGTATCCTCCCCCTAAGTCCCACGACGCAGACAGACTGATGCCAGCCAGTGCTGCCTGAAAATAACAAACTAAAACAAATTTCTGAAGAAAACTCTCTGGAGCTCCAGAGAATGCACCCGGCTCCTTCAGCACTTTTTTCTAAACTGGGTCTGCAGGAGGGGCATAGAGGGGAGGAGTCAGCACACACTGAAGATTTCTTCAAGTGCCAGGCTCCAATGGACCCGATCTATACCCCATGATACTACTACTTCCCAGTATATCCTAGGACATTAGAGAAAAAAAAAAAAAGATTTTGCGCCTTCGAGAAAGTGGGCAAAATAAAAATGTGTGTGTGGGGGAGAGACTCTCTTCTCTTATTACATAAAATTCATAATTAGTCCTACCAAATCTTAATTGACATCCAGTCTCCAATCTGCTGCTGTCTAACCAAGGGCTATACTCCTCCCTGGTATCAAACAAACTCCGAAAAAATAGGGACAAAACAGTACTGATAATTAGATGCAGATAATTTTTACTATTAATGAGACATATTTATAAAAACACAATCATACAATCACATATAAACACTGGCCGGCATTGCAAGACACTTGAACATAAAATTAGCAATTACTGTGCACAAAAATGGATTAACAGCAACAGCTATTATAAAAGGAGCATAATTTCTCTTTCCCTCTCTATCAATGGCTGTGCAGTCATTCAAACGTCCACAAATAGACAGACTCCTCCAATATTTACCAGTCTGGGGCTAATGAAGATAGTCTCTTATTGGGAGGATTCAATGCACTGAGTGTGCACAGACATGCACTACTTTGCAGCAGTTCTTAGTCCTGGACAGGACATATAATATCGGTTAAATAGGTCTTGGGTTGCAACCCACTCACTTAACCACTGGAGAGGGCCTGATGTCTCTGCATCCCTTGTGGGTTCCCATTTTTAGGTAACCTGGAGAGACAGCCATTCAGGGATAGTGTCCTCCTCACAGTTAGTGAGACAAAGCCGGCTTGTGCAGCGTGCATTCGGGGCTTCTGACGCGTTTCTCAGCTTCCTCTAGGGGTCAGCAGCTTCCTCAGAGATTATGCTAATTTTTTGTGTATGTTCAAGTGTTTTGCAATGCCAGTCGGTGTTTAGATGCGATTATATGATTGTGTTTTTATAAATATGTCTCATTAATAGTAAAATGTATCTGCATCTAATTCTCCTATCAGTGCTGTCTTGTCCCTATTTTTTTCTGAAATAAAATAATCAACTAATGAACAAAAGACAACCCTTTTGGTGTACACAAATTATTAGAAATGATATTTAATGAACAGCTTTGTACATAGCACTGGGCAGATTCATATATAATCGTCTCAAACACTAAATCAAAATTAACTGTGATTCCATTATACAAAACAAAAAGTAATATCTCACCTTTACTCTACTTAGAAGCTCTACAATTAATCTGATGGACTGCAGATTCCTCTGGGCCAGTAAAAGCTTTCTCTCTTCATATCTGATTTTCTCCTGTAACCTCTTTTGCTCCTCTGCCTGCAGCTTTTGCATTTTTTTCTTGTTCTTGCGAGCCTCCCGTTCCCGCTGCTTCTCTTCCTTCCTTTTAATCTTTTCTTTTCGTTTTTTTTCTTTTTCAATCTCTTCCAGCTCTTTTTGTTTACTTTAAAAAGACAAACTCCACGTTACAGAAACATAATTATAATAAAGCAACTATAATGACTGGTCTTTATGTTTGACATTTTACTATCAAGAAAACTGTAATGCTGAAAGTAAGTACACAAAATATATAAGGAAAATTATTTTCTAAGCACTATCATTTAACCACAAATGCATTCAATTCATAGATGTATTAACACCTGTAAAAACACTGCAATGTACATTTTCTACACAACAAAATGTAAAAATAATTCAAGATACCAGATGGTACCTACTAGAGACGCTTAACTCTACTGCTCCTTTCTGACTCTGATCTTCATCTATATACCTGTCTTCACATAACTTCCATAGAATATGATATGACTTTATAATATCACGTTCATCTTTGCATAATTGATTGTTCTAAATACATATCTAAGGATGTTAAAATATGGCGAAACACCATAATTTATATGTATTGTCAAGCTGTTTTGCACTGGATACATTTGTGATGTTATCTGTTACTATATTCTGTAACCATCTGTCAATAAAAAATTTATAAAAAAAAAAAAAAAATGTAAAAATAAGATTTTACTTACCGGTAAATCTATTTCTCGCAGTCCGTAGAGGATGCTGGGGACTCCGTAAGGACCATGGGGAATAGACGGGCTCCGCAGGAGATAGGGCACTTTAAGAAAGCTTTGGATTCTTGGTGTGCACTGGCTCCTCCCTCTATGTCCCTCCTCCAGACCTCAGTTACAGAAACTGTGCCCAGAGGAGATGAACAGTACGAGGAAAGGATTTTTGTAAATCTAAGGGCAAGATTCATACCAGCCACACCAATCACACCGTATAACTTGTGATAAACTACCCAGTTAACAGTATGAACAATAACATAGCCTCGGTTCAAACCCGATCAAACTATAACATAACCCTTATGTAAGCAATAACTATATACAAGTCTTGCAGAAGAAGTCCGCACTTGGGACGGGCGCCCAGCATCCTCTACGGACTACGAGAAATAGATTTACCGGTAAGTAAAATCTTATTTTCTCTAACGTTTTAGAGGATGCTGGGGACTCCGTAAGGACCATGGGGATTATACCAAAACTCCCAAACGGGCGGGAGAGTGCGGATGACTCTGCAGCACCGATTGAGCAAACAGGAGGTCCTCCTCAGCCAGGGTATCAAACTTATAGAACTTTGCAAAGGTGTTTGACCCCGACCAAGTAGCAGCTCGGCACAGTTGTAGTGCCGAGACCCCCCGGGTCAAGAGGAGCCCAGTTGTAGTGCAGAGACCCCCGCCCAAGAGGAGCCCACCTTCCTAGTGGAATGGGCCTTAACCAATTTAGGCAATGGCAATCCTGCCGAAGAATGCGCCTGCTGAATCGTGTTACAGATCCAGCGAGCAATAGTCTGCTTTGAAGCAGGAGCGCCAACCTTGTTGGCCGCATACAGAACAAACAAAGCTTCGGTCTTCCTGATCCTAGCTGTTCTGGTCACATAAATCTTCAAAGCCCGGACCACATCCAGGGACTCGGAATCCTCCAAGTCCCGTGTAGCCACAGGCACGACAATAGGTTGGTTCATATGAAAAGATGAGACCACCTTGGGCAGAAATGGAGGACGAGTCCTCAACTCTGCCCTATCCACGTGAAAAATCAGGTATGGGCTTTTATATGATAAAGCCGCCAATTCCGAAACCCGCCTTGCAGAAGCGAAGGCCAACAACATGACCACTTTCCAAGTGAGGTATTTCAACTCCACTGTTTTGAGTGGTTCAAACCAAGGTGACTTGAGGAAACTTAATACCACGTTTAGGTCCCAAGGTGCCACCGGAGGTACAAAGGGAGGCTGAATATGCAGCACTCCCTTCACAAAAGTCTGTACTTCAGGAAGAGAAGCCAATTCTCTTTGAAAGAAAATGGATAATGCCGAAATTTGAACCTTTATGGACCCTAATTTTATGCCCAAGTTCACTCCCGTTTGAAGGAAGTGAAGCAGACGGCCCAACTGGAACTCCTCCGTAGGAGCAGCTCTGGCCTCACACCAAGAAACATATTTTCGCCATATACGGTGATAATGTTTCGACGTCACGTCTTTCCTAGCCTTGATCAGGGTAGGAATGACCTCCTCCGGAATCCCTTTTTCCGCTAGGATCCGGCGTTCAACCACCATGCCGTCAAACGCAGCCGCGGTAAGTCTTGGAACAGACAGGGCCCCTGCTGCAGCAGGTCCTGCCTTAGAGGAAGAGGCCACGGATCTTCTGTGAGCAACTCTTGCAGCTCCGGATACCAAGTCCTCTGTGGCCAATCTGGAACAATGAGGATTGTTCTGACCCTGCTTATTCTTATTATTCTCAACACCTTGGGTATGAGATGAAGAGGAGGAAACACATAGACCGTTCTGAACACCCAAGGTGTCACCAGAGCTTTCTACCGCTACCGCCTGAGGGTCCCTTGACCTGGCGCAATATCGCTTTAGCTTTTTGTTGAGACGGGACGCCATCGTGTCTATTTGAGGCAGCCCCCACCGACCCGTGATCTGTGCGAAGACTTCTTGATGAAGTCCCCACTCTCCCGGATGCAGGTCGTGCCTGCTGAGGAAATCCGCCTCCCAGTTGTCCACCCCCGGGATGAACACTGCTGATAGTGCGCTTACATGGCCTTCCGCCCAGCGTAGAATCCTGGTCGCTTCTGCCATGGCCACTCTGCTTCGCGTTCCGCCTTGGCGGTTTACATGAGCCACTACCGTGACATTGTCTGACTGAATCAGAACCGTTTTTTCCCGAAGCAATTCCTCCGCTTGACGCAGGGTGTTGTATATGGCCCTCAACTCCAGGACGTTGATGTGGAGATTTGACCAGAGACCTTGGAAATTTCTTCCCAGTGTGACTGCTCCCCAGCCTCGGAGGCTTGCGTCAGTGGTCACCAGGACCCAGTCCTGAATGCCGAATCTGCGACCCTCTAGTAGGTGAGCACTGTGCAGCCACCACAGGGGAGATACCCTGGTCCTGGGAGACAGGGTGATCCATTGATGCATTTGTAAATGGGACCCTGACCACTTGTCCAAGAGGTCCCATTGTAAAGTCCTCGCATGGAACCTGCCGAAGGGGATGGCCTCGTATGAAGCTACCATCTTCCCCAGAACCCGTGTGCAATGATGCACTGAAACCTTTTTTTGGCTTTAATAGTTTCCTGACCAGGGCTATGAGCTCCTGAACCTTTTCGATCGGAAGAAAAACCTTTTTCTGGTCTGTGTCCAGAATCAGGCCCAAAAAAGGTCAGACGCGTTGTAGGGACTAGCTGGGACTTCGGTATATTGAGAATCCAGCCGTGTAACTGCAACGTCTTCATGGACAGAGACACGCTGTGCAGCAACTTCTCCCGAGATCTCGCCTTTATGAGGAGATCGTCCAAGTATGGGATAATTGTGACACCCTACCTGCGCAGGAGCACCATCATTTCTGCCATTACCTTGGTGAAAATTCTCGGGGCCGTGGAAAGCCCAAACGGCAACGTCTGAAATTGGTAGTGACAGTCCTGCACTGCAAATCTCAGGAACACCTGGTGAGGGGGGGAATATCGGAACATGAAGGTAAGCATCCTTTATGTCCAGTGACACCATCCAATCCCCCCCCCCCCTCCAGGCTTGCGATGACCGCCCTGAGTGATTCCATTTTGAACTTTAACCTCTTCAAGTACAGGTTCAGGGATTTTAGATTTAAAATGGGTCTGACCGAACCGTCTGGTTTCGGGACCACAAACAGGGTTGAGTAATATCCCTCTCCTTGCTGGAGATGAGGAACTGTGATAATCACCTGTTGAATATACAATTTTTGGATTGCTGCCAACACTAGCTCCCTCTCTGACGGGGAAGCCGGCAGAGCCGATTTGAAAAACCGGCGAGGAGGCAAGTCTTCGAATTCCAGCCTGTCTCCCTGAGAAACAATCTCTAATGCCCCGGATCCACCTGCGAGCGAACCCAGACGTGGCTGAAACACCGAAGACGAGCCCCCACTAGATCTGCCTCCCCCCGGGAAGCCCCAGCGTCATGCGGCGGACTTTGCAGATGCAGGAGAGGACTTCTGTGTGCAGCCTTTTTCCCTTGCCTTTTCCTCTGGCAACAAAGGACGATCCCCGTACCTTCTTGCTCTTATTGGAACGAAAGGACTGCATTTGATAATGAGGTGCCTTTTTTGTATGCTGCGGGGGGACATAAGGTAAGAAATTTGACTTACCAGCCGTAGCAGTAGAGACAAGGTCCGAGAGGCCGTCTCCAAACAACTCCTCCCCCTTGTAAGGCAAGGACTCCATGTGTCGCTTTGAATCGGCGTCTCCCGTCCACTGTCGGGTCCACAAGAGCCGCCTAGCAGAAATAGACATAGCGTTTATTCTGGAGCTTAGTAAACAAATGTCTCTTTGAGCATCTCTCATATACAAGGCAGCCTCCCTGATATGCTCTATGGTCATTAAAATGGCATCCCTATCTAAGGTGTCAAGCTCCGTAGATAAGGAATCTGCCCATGCCACGACAGCACTACAAACCCAGGCCGACGCCATAGCCGGTCTAACAATAGTACCGGAATGAGTGTAAATGTGCTTCATGGTAATTTCCTGTCTGCGATCAGCAGGATCCTTGAGGGAAGCCGTATCCTGCGAAGGCAGTGCCACCTTTTTGGATAAGCGTGTCAGCGCCTTGTCTACTTTAGGCGAAGATTCCCATTGTATCCTATCCGTTTGTGGAAAAGGATACGCCATAAGAATCCTTTTGGGAACTTGTGGTCTCCTATCTGGAGATTCCCAAGCCTTTTCGCACAATTCGCTCAGCTCAAATGAGGACGGAAAGGTGACCTCAGGCTTTTTCCCTTTATACATGTGTACCCTCGTGTCAGGGACAGGGGGTTCCTCAGTAATATGCAAAACCTCTTTAATGGCAATAATCATGTACCGAATACCTTTTGCCACCTTCGGCTGTAATTTTGCATCTTCATAGTCGACACTAGAGTCAGTATCCGTGTCGGTATCTGTGTCATCGATCTGGGATATGGTGCGCTTCTGAGGCCCCGAAGGTCCTGGCGCCACAGGGACAGGCATGGTCTGGATACCTGACTGATCCCTGGCTTCAGCCTTGTCTAACCTTTTATGCAATAGATTGACATTTGCATTTTAGACATTCAGCATATCCATCCATTCCTGTGTCGGCGCTGCTGACAGCGATATGACATTCAAGCGCTCCTCCTCCACATTAAGCGAGCCTTCCTCGTCAAACATGTCGACACACGCGTACCGACACACTTCACACACACACAGGGAAACTCTTTTCTGAAGACAGTATCCCCTTTAAGGCCCTTTGGAGAGACAGAGAGAGAGAGTATGCCAGCACACACCCCAGCGCAATGACCCTGGAGACCAACATAAAATGTTTTTCCCCAGCCGCACTGTAATATAAGTTATCCGCCAATTATGTGCCCCCCCCTTGTCTTTTAAACACCCCTTCACCGTGTGTAAGCAGGGGAGAGTCCGGGGAGCTTCCTCTCAGCGGTGCTGTGGAGAGAAAATGGCGCTGGTGAGTGCTGATGGAGAAGCCCCGCCCCCTCGGCGGCGGCTTCAGTCCCGCTCAAAGGTATAAAAAAATGGCGGGGGCTCTTTTATATACATGTACAGTGCCCACCTGTACATGTATATTGTCTTTTGCCATAAGAAAGGTGTTATATTGCTTACCAGGGCGCCCCCCCTGCGCCCTGCACCCTTACAGTGACCGGAGTATGTGAGGTGTATGGGAGCAATGACGCACAGCTGCAGTGCTGTGCGTTACCGCAGTGAAGCTCTGAAGGCTTCTGCCGCCTGAGACGTCTTCTGACTTCGTTTCTTCTGGCTCTGTGAGGAGAACGGCGGCGCGGCTCTGGGGGAGGACGCCCAGTAAGAACCTGTGTTCACCCCCTCTGGAGCTAATGGTGTCCAGTAGCCGAGGAAGCAGAGCCTATCAATTAAGAAGGTCTGCCCCTCTCTCCTCAGTCCCTCGATGCAGGGAGCCTGTTGCCAGCAGTGCTCCCTCTAAAAATGTAGAAAAAATCTAAACAAAAATGCTTCCTAGGCAGAGAACTCCGGGGAGCTCCCTGCAGTGCACCCATCTCGCTCTGGGCACAGTGTAAAACTGAGGTCTGGAGGAGGGACAGAGGGAGGAGCCAGTGCACACCCAGAATCCAAAGCTTTCTTAAAGTGCCCTATCTCCTGCGGAGCCCGTCTATTCCCCATGGTCCTTACGGAGTCCCCAGCATCCTCTAGGACGTTAGAGAAATAATTTTTTCCTAATACTGTATAAAAAACAAACTTCAATACTTGTTTGCATGTTACTCTATTGCAGCAAAAACTTTACCTCCGCTATTAACCCCTTCAGTGGCAAGTTTGTTAATTTAAAAACACACCCTGGGGGGGGTGTTTTTAAATTAAAGAGGGGAGGCGCAGGAGGGGCAATTGATGGGGCAGGGAGAGTTAAATCGTCTGACGATCGCCAGCGGGCATCGCCGGCACCAGCGCTGATTCCCAGCTGCCTTGCGGTGCCCGGGAATCAGCATAATGCATTTTACTGCTAAGCCCGCCCCCGGCCAGTAGGAGTCCGGGGGTGCAGGCTAAACTCCATAATGGAGTATACTAATTCCCAGGCGCCGTGCACACTGCACGGCTGTCCCTGGAATATCAGTCAGTGGTATGCCCAGAAATCTTTCAGGGTTGCCAGCGTTGTCATCGCTGGCTATCAATGAAGATTTCCGGGCATGCCACTGAAGTGGTTAAGAAAATAAACATGTTTTGAATGCTAAGGGGACAATTCAACTAAAATGTATCAAGTTTCAATGAAACCATAAAGGAGTGCTGATAATATATAGATTAAAATTATTATTTAATATAATTTGACACAATAGAAACAATTATGCAAATGGTTAAAATGTATCCACAATACTTATAATAATGTATATAAACAATTCAACTGAGATCACTTATATTTGAATGCAGTACTGCAGTCCATTAATATACATAATAAAGTGCATATAGTATAATAGTTTATATATTTATCATCCTGACTATTCCATTAAAGGGGTATAAATTGTTTTATCTAGAGAGTGGTGGAAATAATAGGATTTTAATACCTACCGGTAAATCCTTTTCTCCTAGTCTGTAGAGGATGCTGGGGACTCCGTAAGGACCATGGGGTATAGACGGGATCCGCAGGAGACATGGGCACACTATAAGACTTTGAATGGGTGTGATGCCCCTCCTCCAGACCTCAGTTAGAAAACTGTGCCCAGGAGAGACGGACATTTCGAGGAAAGAATTTATTGTTTAAACACGGTGAGTGTCATACCAGCTCACACCTCGAACATACCATAGAATGTGGCATTCAATAGAATACCAGCCAACGGCATGAACAATACACAGCTACATGCTGAGAGAATATGTAACACAACCTGCGTGTCAACACAACCAACAAAAAGACACCGCATGCCATGGCATGAACAACGTCAGCGACAGCCTGACAGAAAAGAAACACCACAAGAGTGTAACCATAACCAATAACTGCAGACACAGTACGCACTGGGACGGGCGCCCAGCATCCTCTACGGACTAAGAGAAAAGGATTTACCGGTAGGTATTAAAATCCTATTTTCTCATACGTCCTAGAGGATGCTGGGGACTCCGTAAGGACCATGGGGTTTATACCAAAGCTCCAGACTGGGCGGGAGAGTGCGGACGACTCAGCAGCACCGATTGAGCAAACAAAAGGTCCCCATCAGCCAGGGTATCAAACTTGTAGAGCATAGCAAAAGTGTTTGAACCCGACCAAGTAGCCGCTCGGCAAAGTTAAACCACCAAGACTCCTCGGGCATCCGCCCCAGAACAACCCCTATTCCTAGTAGAATGGGTCTCCACCGACTTCAGTAACGGCAATCCAGCCGTAGAAACGAGCACGCCGAATCGTACCACAGATCCCGCGTGTAACAGACTGCATAGACGCAGGCGCCCCAATCATGCTGGGAGCATACCGGACAAACAGAGCCTCTGTTTCCCCAATCTGAGCAAAATTGGCGACCTAAATATTCAAAGCCCTGACTACATCGAGAGACTTTGAATTAGCTAATGCCTAAGTAACCACCGGCATCAAAATAGGCTGATTTCTGCGAAACCCAGAAACCACTCTTGGCAGAACTATTATCCGAGTTCTCAATTCCTCTCTATCCACATGGAAGATCAAACAGGGCTCTTGTGAGACAAAGCCGCTACTTCCGACTCCCGCCTTGCGGACGCCAAAGCCAATAGCATGACCACTTTCCAAGAGAGAGATTTTAACACAACCTTTCACAAAGGTTCCAAACAGTTTGACCCAAGAAAAAGCAACACCACGACAAGGTCTCACGGTGCCAACGGGGCAGAAATGGAGGTTGGATGTGCAGTACTCCTTTCACGAAGGTCCGAACTTCCGGAAATGTTGGCAATTCTTTCTTGAAAGAAATTTTATAAGGCCAAAACCACACTTAAATGAGCCTAACTTTAGGCCTGCACCCACACCTGCTTGCAAAGAATGAAGAAGAACGACCCAGCTGAAAGACTTCCGTAGTAGCCTTCTTGGATTCACACCAAGATGCAGATTTTCTCAAAACACGGTGGTAAGGCTTTGCCGTTACTTCCTTTTTTAGCCTGAAGTATGAAAATGATTTCACTGGAAATACCCTTTCTGGCTAGGATATGGCGTTCAACCGCCACACCGTCAAACGCAGCCACGGTAAGTCTTGATACACGCCCAGATCTTGCTGTAACAGTTCCTCACATAGAGGAAGAGGCCATGGATCTTCTATGAGTAAATGTTGAAGAACTGGATACCATGCGCTCCTTGGATAGACCGGAACAATGAGGATCACCTGAACCTTTGTTCTTCTTACGTTTATCACCTTCTGAATAGTGAAAACAGAGGGGACACATAGACCGACTGAAAACACCCAAGGTGTCCCGAGGACGTCCACTGCTATAGCCTGAGTGTCCCCTGACCCGGAACAATATCCCTGAGATCTCTCGTTGAGGCGAGACGCCAACCTGTCCACTTGAGGCACTCCTCAAAGACTTGTCACATCAGTGAAAAAACTTCTCGATGACGACTGTATTTCTCCCGTGCAGAGGAAACTCTCTCTCCGTCGTTCACTTCCGGAACGAAGACTGCTAATATAGCGTTTACCAGTCTTTCCCTTTGCTCCTTGTTCCACCCTAGCAACTTACGTACACCACAGCTGTCAAGTCGTCCGACAGAATTAACACGGGCAGATCACGAAGCATATGTTCATTGAAAATAGCTCTTAAGTCAAGAAAGCTTATTGCAGACAAGCTTCCTAGCTTGACCTTTTCCTCTGGAAATACTTCCCTTGCAAAGACTGCTCCCCAGCCTCGGAGATCTGCATGCATGTACACCAGGATCCAATCCTGGATCGCGAACCTTCGTCCCTCTAGGAGGTGAGAACTGTGCAGACACCACAGGAGCGATATACTGGCAATTAGGATTATATTCCGGTGCATGTGTAGGTGAGACCCGGACCACATTTCCAACTGGTCCCGTGAAAATCACTCTGGCATTTGACCTGCTCACCGAACATGCCTCTTAGGCCGCACCCATCTTCATCATCAACGGAACATATTGACGGAATGTCACTGCAAATCTGATCCGACTCTGGATCCTCAGATCACTTTCCACAAGAAAACACAAGAACCTCAACCGTTCAGTATCTACTCCGATCCCCACCTCCGACATCTGCGTCGGTGGGAACCAGAGCCATTCCCTGTGTCGAAGAACAGACCGAGAGAAGCAACGATTTGCACCACTTGTTACTTGACCTCGCCTTAATCAGGAGAGCATCTCAGTGCAGATTAACAATGGCTCTTACTATTGAAAGAAACCCATCATACTGCCATCACTCCGGTGAAATGGCAAAGACAATCCTGGATATCCACCCAGGTAAGCCGAATGCGGAGAACAAACGCATTTAACCCCTTCTCTACCTTTACGTGCTGAAGCTCCCTTAGTATGTAGAAAACTTTGATTTTTTTTTTTTTTTTTTTTATGGACAGCAGGACAATGTCCTGAACCTGACACAACCCTGGTATGGCGTTGCGTACTACCTCCCCTTCCAGAGGGGAATCGCTAAGATCTATTCAAAACTCAGTGAGGGGACTCATCTGTAAACTCCAGTATGTCCCCTTTTGGATTTTATTAGAAACCCACAGGTCCAAGTCCATCGGACTAACTGAAAGATAGTAGACGAGTTCCCACCAGAGTGGGCTCCAGCCAGATAGACCCAGCAACACGCGGTGGATGTGGTAGAAACAGAAAACAACATCCGCTTCTGCGAACCTAACAAGGCTGCAGAACTCTTACCTTGTCACCTTCCACAATTTGCACTGAAAAGGAAAAAAGAAATGTATCACACCGGTTAAAATGACTGCATCCCACAACCGGATGCGTCACCAACCGTTGTGAGGGAATCTAACTCACGAAGTTAGACTTACATCTGCCGAGATTGACTAAACTGAGGCCTCCCCAACAGCGGTACACCGTCCCAGGGAAACACTCCAGTATCTCGGATTCAGCCTCAGCATTTCTTCTGCAGTCGCACGGCAACCTGCCGCCATGTTATAGAAAAGGATCAACAGAAGACACATCCCCTGTCTCTATAGGGTAATTCTATCGGATGCCTTTCCGAATACAAACACTCCCCCATGTGCATATAATGCAAATAACTCCAAAGTAAAGAATAAAATATCACTTAGCTTCCTGTGTAGGATCCTTTGCGACAGGACCCCGTGTCAACCAGGAGTTGACTTTCACAGGATTCTATTTGCAGCGGGAATAGAATAAACATTCGGACTCCTTATGAGGATCCGAGACCAACTCGTCACGGCCGACCTAGAGCTTTACCAACAGAGCGACCAGAACATGAGAAAGAATACTATTATTTTAGCATTCATTAAAAATCATAACATGAAAATACATAAAGCAATACACAATTACCTTTACATACATATATATATACATATACACACACACACATATACATATACAAGCGGATTATCCGGAACCAACGGGTCCCTAGTGACATTAATGTGTTCTGAATGTGTATGACCATGTACTGAATGCCCCAGTTCTGGATCTACCAGGAAACATTATGGTCGACATAAAAACTAGTATTCGTCGACAGCAGGGAGTAGTAACCGGGCAAAATAACCATCCTGCAACTCCGAGGGGACCGAGGGAAGTATACATAAATAAATACAACAACACTCCCCCACCTATACTACCATGTCTGTGGTCTAGCTACAGGCCCATGGAACCATACCATACCATACATATATTTTTTATTTATTAACAGTTTCTTATATAGCGCAGGAAATTCCGTTGCGCTTTACAATTTGAAATAACAATAACAAACTGGATGATAACAGTCATAGAGGTAGGAAGGCCCTGCTCGCAAGCTTACAATCTATATAGACAGGTATAAGGTAGTTACCGCATGTTAATTTACACCCAGTAATAACAGTTGGTGCCGACAGAGTCACCCACATACTACTATGTCTCCCATACAGTGTTTACTTTTTGACAAGTATACAATTACCGACCTGCTGACACTGCATCTACAGAATCCAGTACCAACAGCAGTCGGCGATGCCGACTGTGATCCCATAAGTGACAGAGCACTTACTCCTGTCGACACGTCGACTAGAGCTATAGTTGGTATCCGACAGGGAACACACAGATATATATATCTATTCATAACACACAGATTACATGAGCATTTGTCAAAAATAGTGCTATATTGTCTGCTATATAGCACTAAACATTGTGCCCCCTCCTGTCTGCACTGTTTTCATTGCTTTTGGCGGGGACATGTAGAAAACGGCGCTGTAACCTGAAGTGAGGGCTAAGCCCCGCCCCTACTCGGCGCGCTGCAGCCCGCTAATAATATAGCCTTATGTATGCTATCGCGGGTCCCTATACAGTGTCTACATACTGTATAGGCTTGTTGACACCCTCAAAAAGGTATATATATTGCTGGCCAGGGCGCTCCCCCCTAGCGCCCTGCACCCTTGTAAAACCCGTTGGCGTGTGGGAGCAATGGCGCGCAGCGTTATCTGGCGGGGGTATCGTAAACGGTGCCCAGGCACTGAATATGAACTTATGCCAGCGGTAAAAACTTTCAGTAACTTGCTGCCCAGGGCGCTCCCCCCCCCCCCAGCGCCCTGCACCCTGTGAGTGCCGTTGGTGTGTGGAAGCATGGAGCGCAGCGCGACCGCTGCGCTGTACCTCAGTTACTGAAGTCTTCTTTTCTTCCAATACTCACCCGACTTCTTTCTTCTGGCTTCTGTGAGGGGGTTGACGGCGCGGCTCCGGGAACAAGCAGCTAGGCGAACCAAGTGATCGAACCCTCTGGAGCTAATGGTGTCTAGTAGCCTAAGAAGCAGAGCCCTTGGACTAAGAAGAAGTAGGTCTGACTTCTCTCCCCTCACTCCAACGATGTAGGGAGCCTGTAGCCAGCAGGTCTCCCTGAAAATAAAAAACCTAACAAAGTCTTTTAGAGAAACTCAGTAGAGCTCCCCTAGTGCGTGTCCAGTTACTCCTGGGCACAAAGTCTAACTGAGGTCTGGAGGAGAGGCATAGAGGGAGGAGCCAGTTCACACTCATTCAAAGTCTTATAGTGTGCCCATGTCTCCTGTGGATCCCGTCGATACCCCATGGTCCTTACGGAGTCCCCAGCATCCTCTAGGACGTATGAGAAAACTTGAAACACGAAACGGAGTGACTACACAGGTGTGTATACTACCAGTTTAAAGCCGATTGGATACTAACGGTTTAAATATCCATTCACCTTTCCACTGGTTATTTATATCTCCTGAGGAAACCGCCGTTTGTTTGTGGCGGAGAAATGCGTTGAGAGCTGCGGGTACTGCCTGTCCACTAAAGGAGACCCCTTCTACACTCTACCATCCTGGTTCCTTGAAAGTAATCTCCCCTGCTTGTGCTCAACGAGATGCCTCAATCATACTGCATACCGCTGTGCGTGTAAAGCCCCATCTGCGGTCTGACTACTGAGAACCTGCGGCATCTCCTTTTGATACAGCTAGGAAGTAATTTTCTTAGCCGCTCTCAGCACCCGCTGCAACAAACTATTGACTGGAATCAGCGGATATATATAAAAAAAATGGGTGAGAACAGCACCTTTCAATTAAGGAACCTGGAGTTAGCATAAAACTATTTCTACAATAAGTTGGGACTCCCTCATTCTAGTGCATATACATACTCTGGAGGACCTCCTGCACTTTATTATGTATATAAATATTAAAAGAACCGCGCTGAGCCTGGGATTATTGTGCTTGAGCTGTTCTGTATGTAGAAATGCTTGTAAATGGGTATAACAAAGCGCTTGAATCATAAATAAATGCAACAATGAATGTGATAAATGGCTATATTGTAACCAAAGAGACAGTGTAAAAAATAGTGCAATACCTGTGAATAAAAAAATAAGAATTTACTTACCGATAATTCTATTTCTCGGAGTCCGTAGTGGATGCTGGGGTTCCTGAAAGGACCATGGGGAATAGCGGCTCCGCAGGAGACAGGGCACAAAAGTAAAGCTTTCCGATCAGGTGGTGTGCACTGGCTCCTCCCCCTATGACCCTCCTCCAAGCCAGTTAGGTACTGTGCCCGGACGAGCGTACACAATAAGGGAGGAATTTTGAATCCCGGGTAAGACTCATACCAGCCACACCAATCACACCGTACCACTTGTGATTTAAACCCAGTTAACAGTATGATAACAGCGGAGCCTCTGAAAAGATGGCTCACAACAATAATAACCCGATTTTTGTAACTATGTACAAGTATTGCAGATAATCCGCACTTGGGATGGGCGCCCAGCATCCACTACGGACTCCGAGAAATAGAATTATCGGTAAGTAAATTCTTATTTTCTCTATCGTCCTAGTGGATGCTGGGGTTCCTGAAAGGACCATGGGGATTATACCAAAGCTCCCAAACGGGCGGGAGAGTGCGGATGACTCTGCAGCACCGAATGAGAGAACTCCAGGTCCTCCTTAGCCAGGGTATCAAATTTGTAGAATTTAGCAAACGTGTTTGCCCCTGACCAAGTAGCTGCTCGGCAAAGTTGTAAAGCCGAGACCCCTCGGGCAGCCGCCCAAGATGAGCCCACCTTCCTTGTGGAATGGGCATTTACATATTTTGGCTGTGGCAGGCCTGCCACAGAATGTGCAAGCTGAATTGTATTACACATCCAACTAGCAATAGTCTGCTTAGAAGCAAGAGCACCCAGTTTGTTGGGTGCATACAGGATAACAGCAAGTCAGTTTTCCTGACTCCAGCCGTCCTGGAACATATTTTCAGGGCCCTGACAACATCTAGTAACTTGGAGTCCTCCAAGTCCCTAGTAGGTGCAAGGCACCATAATAAGCTGGTTCAGGTGAAACACTGACACCACCTTAGGGAGAGAACTGGGGACGAGTCCGCAGCTCTGCCCTGTCCGAATGGACAACAGATATGGGCTTTTTTGAGAAAAAAACACCAATTTGACACTCGCCTGGTCCAGGCCAGGGCCAAGAGCATGGTCACTTTTCATGTGAGATGCTTCAAATCCACAGATTTGACTGGTTTTAAACCAATGTGATTTGAGGAATCCCAGAACTACGTTGAGATCCCACAGTGCCACTGGAGGCACAAAAGGGGGTTGTATATGCAATACTCCCTTGATAAACTTCTGGACTTCAGGAACTGAAGCCAATTCTTTCTGGAAGAAAATCGACAGGGCCGAAATTTGAACCTTAATGGACCCCAATTTGAGGCCCATAGACACTCCTGTTTGCAGGAAATGCAGGAAACGACCGAGTTGAAATTTCTTTGTGGGGCCTTCCTGGCCTCACACCACGCAACATATTTTCGCCACATGTGGTGATAATGTTGTGCGGTCACCTCCTTTCTGGCTTTGACCAGGGTAGGAATGACCTCTTCCGGAATGCCTTTTTCCCTTAGGATCCGGCTTTCCACCGCCATGCCGACAAAACGCAGCTGCGGTAAGTCTTGGAACAGACATGGTACTTGCTGAAGCAAGTCCCTTCTTAGCGGCAGAGGCCATAAGACCTCTGTAAGCATCTCTTGAAGTTCCGGGTACCAAGTCCTTCTTGGCCAATCCGGAGCCATGAGTATAGTTCTTACTCCTCTACGTCTTATAATTCTCAGCACCTTAGGTATGAGAAGCAGAGGAGGGAACACATACACCGACTGGTACACCCACGGTGTTACCAGAACGTCCAAAGCTATTGCCTGAGGGTCTCTTGACCTGGCGCAATACCTGTCCCGTTTTTTGTTCAGACGGGACGCCATCATGCCTTTGGTATTTCCCAACGGTTTACAATCATGTGGAAAAAACTTCCCGATGAAGTTTCCACTCTCCCGGGTGGAGGTCGTGCCTGCTGAGGAAGTCTGCTTCCCAGTTTCCATTTCCGGGATGAAACACTGCTGACAGTGCTATCACATGATTTTCCGCCCAGCGAAAAGTCCTTGCAGTTTTTGCCATTGCCCTCCTGCTTCTTGTGTCGCCCTGTCTGTTTACGTGGGCGACTGCCGTGATGTTTTTCCCACTGGATCAATACCGGCTGACCTTGAAGCAGAGGTCTTGCTAAGCTTAGAGCATTATAAATTTACCCTTAGCTCCAGTATATTTATGTGGAGAAAAGTCTCCAGACTTGATCACACTCCCTGGAAATTTTTTCCTTGTGTGACTGCTCCCCAGCCTCTCGGGCTGGGCTCCGTGGTCACCAGCATCCAATCCTGAATGCCGAATCTGCGGCCCTCTAGAAGATGAGCACTCTATAACCACCACAGGAGAGACACCCTTGTCCTTGGATATAGGGTTATCCGCTGATGCATCTGAAGATGCGATCCGGACCATTTGTCCAGCAGATCCCACTGAAAAGTTCTTGCGTGAAATCTGCCGAATGGAATTGCTTTGTAGGAAGCCACCATTTTTACCAGGACCCTTGTGCAATGATGCACTGTTTTTAGGAGGTTCCTGACTAGCTCGGATAACTCCCTGGCTTTCTCTTCCGGGAGAAACACCTTTTTCTGGACTGTGTCCAGAATCATCCCTAGGCACAGCAGACGTGTCGTCGGGATCAGCTGCGATTTTGGAATATTTAGAATCCACCCGTGCTGTTGTAGCAGTATCCTAGATAGTGCTACTCCGACCTCCAACTGTTCCCTGGACTATGCCCTTATCAGGAGATCGTCCAAGTAAGGGATAATTAAGACGCCTTTTCTTCGAAGAAGAATCATCATTTCGGCCATTACCTTGGTAAAGACCCGGGGTGCCGTGGACAATCCAAACGGCAGCGTCTGAAACTGATAGTGACAGTTCTGCACCACGAACCTGAGGTACCCTTAGTGAGAAGGGCAAATTTTGGGACATAGAGGTAAGCATCCCTGATGTCCCGGGACACTATATAGTCCCCTTCTTCCCGGTTCGTTATCACTGCTCTGAGTGACTCCATCTTGATTTGAACCTTTGTAAGTGTTCAAAAAATTTTTTTTTTTTAGAATAAGTCTCACCTAGCCTTCTGGCTTCAGTACCACAATATAGTGTGGAATAATACCCCTTTTCTTGTAGTAGGAGGGGTAATTTAATTATCACCTGCTGGGAATACAGCTTGTGAATTTTTTCCCATACTGCCTCCTTGTCGGAGGGAGACCTTGGTAAAGCAGACTTCAGGAGCCTGCGAAGGGGAAACGTCTCGACATTCCAATCTGTACCCCTGGGATACTACTTGTAGGATCCAGGGGTCCTGTACGGTCTCAGCGCCATGCTGAGAACTTGTCAGAAGCGGTGGAACGCTTCTGTTCCTGGGAATGGGCTGCCTGCTGCAGTCTTCTTCCCTTTCCTCTATCCCTGGGCAGATATGATCTTATAGGGACGAAAGGACTGAGGCTGAAAAGACGGTGTCTTTTTCTGCAGAGATGTGACTTAGGGTAAAAACGGTGGATTTTCCAGCAGTTGCCGTGGCCACCAGATCAGATGGACCGACCCCAAATAACTCCTCTTCCTTTATACGGCAATACACCTTTGTGCCGTTTGGAATCTGCATCACCTGACCACTGTCGTGTCCATAACATCTTCTGGCAGTTATGGACATCGCATTTACTCTTGATGCCAGAGTGCAAATATCTCTCTGTGCATCTCGCATATATAGCAATGCATCCTTTAAATGCTCTATAGTCAATAAAATACTGTCCCTGTCAAGGGTATCAATATTTTTAGTCAGGGAATCCGACCAAGCCACCCCAGCTCTGCACATCCAGGCTGAGGCGATCGCTGGTCGCAGTATAACACCAGTATGTGTGTATATACTTTTTATGATATTTTCCAGCCTCCTGTCAGCTGGTCCTTGAGGACGGCCCTATCTATAGACGGTACCGCCACTTGTTTTGATAAGCGTGTGAGCGCCTTATCCACCCTAAGGGGTGTTTCCCAACGCGCCCTAACTTCTGGCGGGAAAGGGTATACCGCCCATAATTTTCTATCGGGGGGAACCCACGCATCATCACACACTTTATTTAATTTATCTGATTCAGGAAAAACTATGGTAGTTTTTTCACATCCCACATAATACCCTCTTTTGTGGTACTTGTAGTATCAGAAATATGTAACACCTCCTTCATTGCCTTTAACGTGTGGCCCTAATAAGGAATACGTTTGTTTATTCACCGTCGACACTGGATTCAGTGTCCCTGTCTGTGTCTGTGTCGACCGACTAAAGTAAACGGGCGTTTTAAAAACCCCTGACGGTGTTTTTGAGACGTCTGGACCGGTACTAATTGTTTGTCGGCCGTCTCATGTCGTCAACCGACCTTGCAGCGTGTTGACATTATCACGTAATTCCCTAAATAAGCCATCCATTCCGGTGTCGACTCCCTAGAGAGTGACATCACCATTACAGGCAATTGCTCCGCCTCCTCACCAACATCGTCCTCCTACATGTCGACACACACGTACCGACACACAGCACACACACAGGGAATGCTCTGATAGAGGACAGGACCCACTAGCCCTTTGGAGAGACAGAGGGAGAGTTTGCGAGCACACACCAAAAACGCTATAATTATATAGGGACAACCTTATATAAGTGTTTTCCCTTATAGCATTTTTTATATATTTCTAACGCCAAATTAGTGCCCCCCCTCTCTGTTTTAACCCTGTTTCTGTAGTGCAGTGCAGGGGAGAGCCTGGGAGCCTTCCCTCCAGCCTTTCTGTGAGGGAAAATGGCGCTGTGTGCTGAGGAGATAGGCCCCGCCCCTTTTTCGGCGGCCTCGTCTCCCGCTCTTAACGGATTCTGGCAGGGGTTAAATATCTCCATATAGCCTCCGGAGGCTATATGTGAGGTATTTTTAGCCAAAATAGGTATTCATTTGCCTCCCAGGGCGCCCCCCTCCCAGCGCCCTGCACCCTCAGTGACTGCCGTGTGAAGTGTGCTGAGAGGAAAATGGCGCACAGCTGCAGTGCTGTGCGCTACCTTTAGAAGACTGAGGAGTCTTCTGCCGCCGATTCTGGACCTCTTCTTACTTCAGCATCTGCAAGGGGGCCGGCGGCAAGGCTCCGGTGACCATCCAGGCTGTACCTGTGATCGTCCCTCTGGAGCTGATGTCCAGTAGCCAAGAAGCCAATCCATCCTGCACGCAGGTGAGTTCACTTCTTCTCCCCTAAGTCCCTCGTTGCAGTGATCCTGTTGCCAGCAGGACTCACTGTAAAGTAAAAAACCTAAGCTAAACTTTTCTAAGCAGCTCTTTAGGAGAGCCAACTAGATTGCACCCTTCTCGGCCGGGCACAAAAATCTAACTGGCTTGGAGGAGGGTCATAGGGGGAGGAGCCAGTGCACACCACCTGATCGGAAAGATTTACTTTTGTGCCCTGTCTCCTGCGGAGCCGCTATTCCCCATGGTCCTTTCAGGAACCCCAGCATCCACTAGGACGATAGAGAAAGGTAAATTAAAAGCAAAAGATACTGATGTTTACAGCCCTTTTGTATATTTACTGGGATCTCCAAGCCTTGTAGGTGGTGACGTCCGTCCTCCTCCGGCTGGTTCCCCAGCTCCAACTTGTTCCCTTCTCCGGCCGCCGCTCACTTGCGCTGTGCGGCGCTCGGTGAGTCCTTGCTGTCCCGATCTGTAAAGCGGCTGCAAGAACGGCTTCCAGAGGGTCAGCTGCGTGCTGACGATAGAAAGCAAATAAAGTGAAAGCTTGGTCTTTTAGAAGTCCGTTTCCCAGTCTTTCCTCCGACGCGTTTCAGGCGCACTGCCCTTAATCATGGATAGCCCAGGTTCAGCCCATTTGGTAATTTATACTAAAAAAAAACTTTATTGACAACAACTTTCCAGAGCATTTTCCCAGGAAGTTAAACTTTAAAAAAGCGGCATGCACATGGCTAGAATGTGGGCCCACAGGTATTGCACTCTATGTTGGGAATATGTGAAAATGAGTATAAAATGATCATTAAAATTGAAATATATGTGTTTTTTCTTCAAAAATTTTTTTTGGGAAATAACGATAAAAAGAGGAAAATGTTTATTTAAGGAACACATTAAGTTCAATGTCCACATTTAAACCCATCGGCTGTAGTGTTTGTAAAGTGAAAATCCATTCTGTTTCTTTCTTTTTGAGGGTGTCTGAAATATTTCCTCCTCTCCAATGCTGTTGAATTTTCTGGATTCCTATGAATTTTAGTCCTTTCGGGTTTTTATCATGATGGTCTGAAAAGTGTTTTGATACACTGTGTGATTGAAGTCCTTTTCTTATGTTATATACGTGTTCCATTATTCTAATTTTTAAATTTTCTTTTTGTCTGGCCAATATACTGTATTGCTTAGGACAGGGGCACTCCAGCAGGTAAATAACCCCCTCCGTATTGCAGGTGATGGTATCTTTGATTTTATATATTTTTTTCGTAATTTGAGACATAAATTCATCTGTCGGGGCGGTGGAGGGGTTTCTTATTATTTTGCAAGCATTGCAATTCAGGCAGAAATGATGTCCTCCATTTCTTGTTCTTATTTCTCTTGACTCCTCCAATGGTACACAACTTCTGGTTAGTTCTTGTTTTAAATTCTTTGCCCGCCTATAAATAATTCTTGGTTTCTCCGGGATCAAGTCCTTCAACTGAGTATCTAGATGAAGTATGTGCCAATGTTTTTGTAAAATAGATTCCACGAGATTGTGCTGACTACTATATTGAGTGATGAATGCCAGTCCTTTGTTTCTTGTTTTTGTCTGTATTGGATGAATTCAGTCCTTTCTAACTTAGAAATTTTCTCTATTTCTTGATTCAAATCTGTTTCCCTGTAACCTTTTTCCAAGAACTGTGTTTTTAGTTGGTCTGTTTGTGTGATGAAGTTCTCATGTTGTGAGCAATTTCTTTTTATCCTTCTAAATTGACTTACCGGTATGTTCTTAGTCCAATTCGCATGATGATTGCTGTGAGTTGGTAGCATGTTGTTGCTACTGACAGTTTTGGTATGGGTCCTTGTGTGTATTCTATTTTCTGATATGTATATTTCCAAGTCAAGGTAAACTACCATTTCTGTACTGGTAACTGAGGTAAATTTCAGGCCATAGGGGTTGTTCTTCATATATTCAAGGAATTTGTTTAGGTCATTAGTTGTTCCGTTCCAAATGAACAACAAGTCATCTATATAGCGTTTCCAAACAATAAGATTTTCTCTATATGGGTTATTGTTCCAGATGCTTTCTTCTTCCCATCTGGCAACGTCGAGGTTGGCATAATTCGGTGCCATTGAAGAACCCATCGCGGTCCACTTGATCTGGTTAAAGAAGATCCCATCATTCCAAAAATAGTTTTTGTGTAGGATGAAGTCTATGCTTCTCATGATGAAATTCACCTGTTCATTAGGTATATTCGTTAATGTGGATAAGAAATGACGTGTTGCCTCAAGCCCCATATCATGTGGGATGCACGTGTATAGTGACTTCACGTCACTGGTTCCAATGATGTAGCTGTCTTTCCATTCAATTGTCTGCAATAATTGGAGTACTTGCATAGAATCTTTTAAATGACTTTGTTGATTGACAACTATCTCCTGAAGGAAGGAATCCACATATTGGGATAGGTTTGATGTTAAAGACCCTATTCCTGAGACAATTGGTCTCCCTGGGGGATGGGTGGGATTTTTGTGAATTTTTGTCAATCCATAAAAGGTTGGAATCTTTGGGAATTGAACGTGTAGAAAATCATACTCCTTCATTTAACAACTCCTCCAATTCCACTTGATACCCTTTTGTTGGATCCGTTGTTAGCTTCAGGTATGTGCCCTCATTTGAGAGGAGGTTGTCTATTTCCTTAACGTAATCAATTTTGTTCATGATCACTAAGCTTCCACCCTTATCTGCGGGCTTGATGATGATTGTTTTATCTTTTTTTAGGTCTTCCAGAGCCTGCTTTTCTTCCTTAGTTAGGTTGAATCTTTTTTCTTTTCCTGTAATTTTTCTGATGTCCTGTTCTACTAGTTTTTCAAGTCTCGATGTGATGGGAAAAAAGTTGAAACGGGTTTGAAATTGCTGTGTTGAAAGTCGGATTGTTCTAATGGAGTATGTTTGGATTGTTCAGTTTTTGAAAAGAACTTCTTTATGCATAATTTTCTCACAAACCTCTGTGTGTCTACATAGAGGTCAAAATATTATTATTATTATTATTATTATTATGTATATTAATGGACTGCAGTACTGCATTCAAATATAAAGTGATCTCAGTTGAATTATTTATATACATTATTATAAGTATTGTGGATACATTTTAGCCATTTGCATAATTGTTTCTATTGTATTAAATTATATTAAATAATAATTTTTAATCTATATATTATCAGCGCTCCTTTATGGTTTCATTGAAACTTGATTAATTTCTATTGCTCTAGGCATCCAGCTGCTATTCACTAACCAATATATTTGGTGCTTCTTAAATATATGCTACATTGTATTAGCGCCCGATATAGCTAGGTTATTATACCCTGTATTTTGACAATTCAATTAAGTCTACTCCGCTATATGTTGCACTTACGGTACTGCTGGACATGCAGATTTTTGTTTGCAGCCTTCGCACAAAAATATAAGAATCCAGAACAAGAACGGGCCGCGAGGGTGTTGAGTTGCAAGGCCGTCAGCTGCTTTTCGATGCTGTTACAAAGAGAACTCACCCCCCCCTTGCATCTAACTTAATTAAAACCTAAAACGTCTTACTAGGATTTTTGCGTATTTATTGGACACCAAGAGCCTGCAGATGGTGAGCAGGATACATTTCAGGACGCACAGCCACCGGGTTCCTCAGTTCGGTCTGCGCAAACCCCCGCAACCCCTGCCGCCCGTCAAAAAAATAATAATCAGGGGGAGAACACTGCACTACTACCCTCCTTTATTGCGGAACAATATTCACTGTGCCAATAACAAGCCTAACAGATCTGTGCCTATTATACCAAGGTATACTATGAAAAGTAGCCCTTAAGCTGGATACACACTTGTCCAATCCTCGACTGACCGGATTGCCCAAGTGTACCATTCGCCGACCGACACGCACACACGATCCTGGTGTGCATGTTGGGTCTCCCAGTTTTTAAACCTGCTTTAAAACTAGGAGACCCAACCGCCGACCAGACGATCGACACTGTAGTGTTTAGGCTGCCGAGACCGGAGCAGGCGACCGATCTTCAAACCCAGCAGCCCAGCACACTATAAGCGTGGCCATGGTACAGGATCCGGAGGGATCTCTTCACCATCCACTGCTGCGGGACTCAGAGGAGGGTATGGCGTCGGGACAAATGTATAGCGAAGACTGGATGTAGAATCTGCAAGCAGGTCTGCAGAATGATTGTATAAACAGTCTCATCAGTATGTGGTATCCTGACTGGGGCACCATACCACCACCGGTATACCAGCAGGGTAGGTGATTCCCCCTCTATGAGTGTCCACGACACCCATAGAGGGAGAATAGAACCTGTGACGAGTACAGATCGCCACCGAGCCCGCAGCGTGCGAGCCCAAGGGGCTTTGTTGTGCTTGCCCCCCTGCCGGCGTTCCACCGCTCAGGATGCCAACGTCTGTATACTGACCGTGCGGCGGGATACCATACCGATCCAGTCTGATCTGCCGAGGATTGGACAAGTGTGTGCCCAGCTTTAGTTTTAGTTCAATCCTGCAAAAAGAAAATATAGAATTAATCTGAGATCCTCTTACCGTTCCTCCTCTTTTTGTCTCTCCTCAGCTTCTTTCTCCTTTCTCTTCTGCTCTTCTCGTCGCTGCTCCAGTTCTTGGAGTTTGTGACGTTCAAGTTGACGCTTTTTAATAGACCCCTCACTCAAATGCTTAGTGGTATCAAAAGAGACCTTCGAAATAAAATAATTATTAGTCACAAGTTAACATTGTTTTAATCTTTCAGTTCAGATGTTGCTAGAACTTTTAATAAAACACTACTTTTAATGACCGAGAACCTAATTCAGACCTGACCACAGGTTGGCTGCTGCATAATTGGGAACATGAGGTGGTGCGAAGTCTGTTCTGTGCATGCGCAGAACGGGACTTGTGATCTTGCCAGCGCGTTGAGTGGGTGGGGGGAGGCCAGTGTTCCCAGAAACGGGGGCGTGTTGCCCCCATTTTCTGGGAGGGGAGAACCAGGAGACTTCCTGGCCTCGCAGTCCCCGCTTCCGTCGGTCAGCTGAGTCGCATCGCTGGGATCCCAGCTACATGCAGAAGGCATCTCTTCTACTCATGTTGTCCCTCCTGGAGATCGGACGGAAATACAATGATGCTTGCATGCAGGATGGCATTTTCGGCAATTTCTGAACCAGGCCCTTAAATGACTAAGGGGTATATGGGTTCAACTTTCACCAGGGCCCTCTATGTGTCGTATGTTCCCTGTGAGTTTCTCTCACACTCAAAAGACATACTTGTAGGTAAACATTTTGTGCGAAAAATCTGTTTGCATATTCTACTCAAAGCAGTACTTAATATAATTCCCTCAAATGCACAAATCTCCATCTTTTTAGCATTCATACTTAAATAATTCAGAACCATATTATAGCATGTTAACCACCAGTACGGTTAGTAAATTGCACTGGAAATCGGTTTATGTCAGCATTAGGAAGGTCAAGCAAACTTTCTGCAAGGCATTTGAACAATAAAACGTAAAGAATTGGAAATAAGTTATGATGTCCTTATGTTGCATTTTGAATAGCTTTAAAAAAAAAACATTGAATGATCTATTTTCAATGTTTTAACTGACATGCAGCAACCACGGACATTTATAAAAATCAATCATCTGCATACAGGATTCTTTCAGGAAGTAAAGACGTATCAAAACAAAAACATTAATGGCTAAATTTACCTGCCTGCTTTTGTATTGAATATAACTGCCCCTTTAAATTAAGTATCAGAAACTGAATGAAGAAGCAGCGGATTTGATAAGTACTTTTTTTTTTTTTTTAATTAGCTCAAAATATCTAAAATAAATTACATACTTATATGTGGCCTAGCTATAGTTTTTTTTTAAACTAGATTTACATTTTAAATACATTACTAGGTTACACATTTTTGGAGAAAGGTTTTGGGTTTTTTTCATACATTTTTCTTGATATAATTTAAAAAATAAGATTTTACTTACCGATAAATCTATTTCTCGTAGTCCGTAGTGGATGCTGGGGACTCCGTCAGGACCATGGGGATTAGCGGCTCCGCAGGAGACAGGGCACAAAAATAAAGCTTTAGGATCAGGTGGTGTGCACTGGCTCCTCCCCCTATGACCCTCCTCCAAGCCTCAGTTAGGATACTGTGCCCGGACGAGCGTACACAATAAGGAAGGATTTTGAATCCCGGGTAAGACTCATACCAGCCACACCAATCACACCGTACAACTTGTGATCTGAACCCAGTTAACAGTATGACAAACGCAGGAGCCTCTGAACAGACGGCTCACAACAATAACAACCCGATTTTTTTGTAACAATAACTATGTACAAGTATTGCAGACAATCCGCACTTGGGATGGGCGCCCAGCATCCACTACGGACTACGAGAAATAGATTTATCGGTAAGTAAAATCTTATTTTCTCTGACGTCCTAGTGGATGCTGGGGACTCCGTCAGGACCATGGGGATTATACCAAAGCTCCCAAACGGGCGGGAGAGTGCGGATGACTCTGCAGCACCGAATGAGAGAACTCCAGGTCCTCTTTAGCCAGGGTATCAAATTTGTAGAATTTTACAAACGTGTTCTCCCCCGACCACGTAGCTGCTCGGCAGAGTTGTAATGCCGAGACCCCTCGGGCAGCCGCCCAGGATGAGCCCACCTTCCTTGTGGAATGGGCCTAGACAGATTTAGGCTGTGGCAGGCCTGCCACAGAATGTGCAAGTTGAATTGTGCTACAAATCCAACGAGCAATCGTCTGCTTAGAAGCAGGAGCACCCAGCTTATTGGGTGCATACAGTATAAACAGCGAGTCAGATTTTCTGACTCCAGCCGTCCTTGAAATATATATTTTCAATGCCCTGACAACGTCCAGCAACTTGGAATCCTCCAAATCGCTAGTAGCCGCAGGCACCACAATAGGCTGGTTCAGGTGAAACGCTGACACCACCTTAGGCAGAAACTGAGGACGCGTCCGCAGTTCTGCCCTGTCCGAATGGAAAATCAGATATGGGCTTTTATACGATAAAGCCGCCAATTCTGACACTCTCCTGGCTGAAGCCAGGGCCAGTAGCATGGTTACTTTCCATGTAAGATATTTCAAATCCACCGATTTGAGTGGCTCAAACCAATGGGATTTGAGAAAATCCAAAACTACATTAAGGTCCCACGGAGCCACTGGGGCACAACCGGGGGCTGTATATGTAGTACTCCTTTTACAAAAGTCTGGACTTCAGGAACTGAAGCCAATTCTTTCTGGAAGAAAATCGACAGGGCCGAAATTTGAACCTTAATGGACCCCAATTTGAGGCCCATAGACAATCCTGTTTGCAGGAAATGTAGGAATCGACCCAATTGAAATTCCTCCGTGGGGGCCTTCCTGGCCTCACACCACGCAACATATTTTCTCCAAATGCGGTGATAATGTTGTGCAGTCACCTCCTTCCTGGCTTTTACCAGTGTAGGAATGACCTCTTCCCCTTAGAATTCGGCGTTCAACCGCCATACCGTCAAACGCAGCCGCGGTAAGTCTTGGAATAGACACGGTCCCTGCTGAAGCAGGACCCGTCTTAGAGGTAGAGGCCACGGATCTTCCGTGAGCATCTCCTGAAGTTCCGGGTACCAAGTTCTTCTTGGCCAATCCGGAGCCACGAGTATCGTTCTTACTCCCCTTTGCCGTATAATTCTCAGTACTTTTGGTATGAGAGGCAGAGGAGGAAACACATACACTGACTGGAACACCCACGGTGTTACCAGAGCGTCCACAGCTATTGCCTGAGGGTCTCTTGACTTGGCGCAATACCTGTCCAGTTTTTTGTTGAGGCGAGACGCCATCATATCCACCTTTGGTTTTTCCCAACGGTTCACAATCATGTGGAAGACTTCTGGATGAAGTCCCCACTCTCCCGGGTGTAGATCGTGTCTGCTGAGGAAGTCTGCTTCCCAGTTGTCCACTCCCGGAATGAACACTGCTGACAGTGCTATCACATGATCTTCCGCCCAGCGAAGAATCCTTGCAGCTTCTGCCATTGCTCTCCTGCTTCTTGTGCCGCCCTGTCTGTTTACGTGGGCGACTGCCGTGATGTTGTCCGACTGGATCAACACCGGCTGACCCTGAAGCAGGGGTTTTGCCAGGCTTAGAGCATTGTAAATCGCTCTTAGCTCCAGTATATTTATGTGAAGAGACATCTCCAGGCTTGACCATACTCCCTGGAAGTTTCTTCCCTGTGTGACCGCTCCCCAGCCTCTCAGACTGGCATCCGTGGTCACCAGGACCCAGTCCTGTATGCCGAATCTGCGGCCCTCTAACAGATGAGCACTCTGCAACCACCACAGAAGAGACACCCTTGTCCGTGGCGATAAGGTTATCCGCTGATGCATCTGCAGATGCGATCCGGACCATTTGTCCAGCAGATCCCACTGAAAAGTTCTTGCGTGAAATCTGCCGAATGGAATCGCTTCGTAAGAAGCCACCATTTTTCCCAGGACCCTTGTGCAATGATGCACTGACACTTTTCCTGGTTTTAGGAGGTTCCTGACTAGCTTGGATAACTCCCTGGCTTTCTTCTCCGGGAGAAACACCTTTTTCTGGACTGTGTCCAGAATCATCCCTAGGAACAGCAGACGTGTCGTCGGAAACAGCTGCGGTTTTGGAATATTTAGAATCCACCCGTGCTGTCGTAGAACTACTTGAGATAGTGCTACTCCGACCTCCAACTGTTCACTGGACCTTGCCCTTATCAGGAGATCGTCCATTTTCTTTGAAGAAGAATCATCATTTCGGCCATTACCTTGGTAAGGACCCGGGGTGCCGTGGACAATCCAACCGGCAGCGTCTGAAACTGATAGTGACAGTTCTGTACCACGAACCTGAGGTACCCTTGGTGAGAAGGGCAAATAGGGACATGGAGGTAAGCATCTGTCCCGGGACACCATATAGTCCCCTTTTTCCTAGTTCGCTATCACTGCTCTGAGTGCCTCCATCTTGATTTGAACCTTTGTATGTAAGTGTTCAAATATTTCAGATTTAGAATAGGTCTCACCGAGCCGCCTGGCTTCAGTACCACAATATAGTGTGGAATAATACCCCTTTCCTTGTTGTAGGAGGGGTACTTTGATTATCACCTGCTGGGAATACAGCTTGTGAATTGTTTCCACTACTGCCTCCCTGTCGGAGGGAGACGTTGGTAAAGCAGACTTCAGGAACTTGCGAGGAGGAGACGTCTCGAATTTCCAATCTGTACCCCTGGGATACTACTTGTAGGATCCAGGGGTCCACTTGCGAGTGAGCCCACTGCGTGCTGAAACTCTTGAGACGACCCCCCACCGCACCTGAGTCCGCTTGTACGGCCCCAGCGTCATGCTGAGGACTTGGCAGAAGCGGTGGAGGGCTTCTGTTCCTGGGAATGGGCTGCCTGCTGCAGTCTTCTTCCCTTTCCTCTATCCCATGGCAGATATGACTGGCCTTTTGCCCGCTTGCCCTTATGGGGACGAAAGGACTGAGGCTGAAAAGACGTTGTCTTTTTCTCCTTTATACGGCAATACTTCCATGTGCCGTTTGGAATCTGCATCACCTGACCACTGTCGTGTCCATAAACAACTTCTGGCAGATATGGACATCGCACTTACTCTTGATGCCAGAGTGCAAATATCCCTCTGTGCATCTCGCATATATAGAAATGCATCCTTTAAATGCTCTATAGTCAATAAAATACTGTCCCTGTCAAGGGTATCAATATTTTCAGTCAGGGAATCCGACCAAGCCACCCCAGCGCTGCACATCCAGGCTGAGGCGATCGCTGGTCGCAGTATAACACCAGTATGTGTGTATATACTTTTTAGGATAGTTTCCAGCCTCCTATCAGCTGGCTCCTTGAGGGCGGCCCTATCTGGAGACGGTACCGCCACTTGTTTTGATAATCGTGTGAGCGCCTTATCCACCCTAAGGGGTGTTTCCCAACGCGCCCTAACTTCTGGCGGGAAAGGGTATACCGCCAATAATTTTCTATCGGGGGAAACCCACGCATCATCACACACTTCATTTAATTTATCTGATTCAGGAAAAACTACAGGTAGTTTTTTCACACTCCACAAAATACCCTTTTTTGTGGTACTTGTAGTATCAGAAATATGTAACACCTCCTTCATTGTCCTTAACAAGTAACGTGTGTCCCTAAAAGAAAAATACGTTTGTTTCTTCACCGTCGACACTGGAGTCAGTGTCCGTGTCTGTGTCGACCGACTGAGGTAAAAAGATGTTTTTAACGCCCCTGACGGTGTTTGAGACGCCTGGACAGGTACTAATTGGTTTGCCGGCCGTCTCATGTCGTCAACCGACCTTGCAGCGTGTTGACATTATCACGTAATTCCTTAAATAAGCCATCCATTCCGGTGTCGACTCCCTAGAGAGTGACATCACCATTACAGGCAATTGCTCCGCCTCCTCACCAACATCGTCCTCATACATGTCGACACACACGTACCGACACACAGCACACACACAGGGAATGCTCTGATAGAGGACAGGACCCCACTAGCCCTTTGGAGAGACAGAGGGAGAGTTTGCCAGCACACACCAAAACGCTATAATTATACAGGGACAACCTTTATATAAGTGTTTTTCCCTTATAGCATCTTAATATATATAATCATATCGCCAAATAAGTGCCCACCCTCTCTGTTTTAACCCTGTTTCTGTAGTGCAGTGCAGGGGAGAGCCTGGGAGCCTTCCCACCAGCATTTCTGTGAGGGAAAATGGCGCTGTGTGCTGAGGAGAATAGGCCCCGCCCCCTTTTCGGCGGGCTTCTTCTCCCGTTTTTCTGAGACCTGGCAGGGGTTAAATACATCCATATAGCCCCAGGGGCTATATGTGATGTATCTTTTAGCCAGTATAGGTATTTCATTGCTGCCCAGGGCGCCCCCCACAGCGCCCTGCACCCTCAGTGACCGCTGGTGTGAAGTGTGTGACAACAATGGCGCACAGCTGCAGTGCTGTGCGCTACCTCATGAAGACTGAAAAGTCTTCTGCCGCCGGTTTCTGGACCTCTTCACTTTTCGGCATCTGCAAGGGGGTCGGCGGCGCGGCTCCGGGACCGGACTCCATGGCTGGGCCTGTATTCGATCCCTCTGGAGCTAATGGTGTCCAGTAGCCTAAGAAGCCAATCCATCCTGCACGCAGGTGAGTTCACTTCTTCTCCCCTAAGTCCCTCGTTGCAGTGAGCCTGTTGCCAGCAGGACTCACTGTAAAATAAAAAACCTAAAAACTTTTTCTAAGCAGCTCTTTAGGAGAGCCACCTAGATTGCACCCTGCTCGGACGGGCACAAAAACCTAACTGAGGCTTGGAGGAGGGTCATAGGGGGAGGAGCCAGTGCACACCACCTGATCCTAAAGCTTTATTTTTGTGCCCTGTCTCCTGCGGAGCCGCTAATCCCCATGGTCCTGACGGAGTCCCCAGCATCCACTAGGACGTCAGAGAAAAGGTAAAATAAAACAAAAAAATACAAAAATATTTAAACATTTCTCTTACGGTTGATTCTCCAGAAAGTGAACATAAAGTCCAGTGCATCACATGCTTTTAATATTTTTCTTCTCCCTTTTAGGGGTATATTCAATTGAAGTCGAAAACTGCCGTCTGTCGAAAAGACTGCAGTTTTCTACTTTTTAAAGGTCGAATCATGATTCGACCTATTCAATATTTTCGACAAGTCGATGAATTCGACTTGTCGAAAAGCACGTGGATCGGCGGAATAGAAAACGGGGCCAAAGCCGTCAGGTTTTGGCCCCCTTTTCGACCATCTCAGTCCGACATCAAAAGATGTTGGACTGAGATGCGGACCTAGAGGAGGAGAGGGGGGAGAGCGGCCTCTCCTCTTCTGGGTCACTCATCTCAATTCGACTTGAAAAAGTCGAATTTACATGAGATTTGAATGGGGGTTGTCGGATCCATTCCGACAAATGCATGTCGGAATGAATCCGACTTCAACTGAATATACCCCTTAAACTGGCCTGTTAAGAAATTGTTGTTATAAGAAAACTTAATTGCTTAGTAGCAATACCTTACCCTATAACTTAAGACCCACTAAAATCTTGGTATTTTGGAGAGGTATGTCGTTTGAATTTGTGTAGCTGTCCCGTGCATCACGGAGAATCACCTATTATATTACAGATACTGAATAGTAAAGTTACAGACAAAATGCAAAGTAATCATTAAGCATCTGTAATACAGCTCCAGAAGGTAACTTATTTATAGATCATAAATGAGCTTTGCGGTTTACACCTCTTGGGACCCTTGTACAACAGGAAACATAATCCAATGGGAAATGTAATGCAAACAAAGAACAACAGTGCTATGGTGTAAACAAGTCAATACCTAAAGCCAAAGCCCCAAATATCTCACCTTTATGTTACAGGCCACAGCTTTTCCATCGTCTCCTTTGTGCATCAGCTTCATGCCACGCAGTGCATTCATGGCCTTCACAAAACCAACATACTCTTTGTATTGCACATAAGCTTCAAAATTCAAGTGGCCACCAAAACTGAATGTATGGAAGTTCCTACCAGTCATTTCTTCTCTGTAAGGATCAAGCATAGGGATGTCTACATTCCTAATCTCTCCAAACATGCTAAAGACCTTCACAAGGACTTCTTCACTAGGCTTCTCAGAGCCTGAATCTTTTGAAGCAAACCACTTGCAAGGAAGGCCTTCTAAATGTATTGTGTCCGGTCTCTCTCCTGGGAGATTTTCATTCATGTCTCCAGCATCACGGAAAAAACAGTCCCAATCATGTCTTGTGGGGAAATCTATTTTATACTCGGCTGCTCTGACTTTTAAAATATCGGAAAAGCCACTCAGCTTTATACTCTTACCATCCAGAGAAACTATGAAAGCCTTAACCAAACTCTTGTTCTCTACTTCCCCTTCAAAGCGTATGAAGTCCATGGTGCTTTTGGAGATCCGTAAAGTAGAAAACTGGTGGTTATTCACCATTCCTTTAAGACGCTCCATTACTTCCCAATTAGAGATGGATTTTCCTGGTTGCTTCAGTTGTGGGAGTGCCACACTGATGATCATCTTTAGGATGGGCTTTAGATACAGCCCATACACCGGACATAGTTCAACAGCTTCAGATGTATCATGCACTATGGTAGCGGCTGCCATAGTATTAAAGGTCCTATGTAAAAATAAAACACAGTATGAACAGTCATATTTTCTGTAATACTACCCAAATCCATTATCCCAGTCTGCAGATTTATACTTAACATTTACTCCAACCAGTTCACGGTGATAGCAGTAGCAGCTAAAGTACTATCAGTGAATTCCTGAACTATAGGAATTAAACATGCTATGCACTATGGGGGTAATTCTGAGTTGATCGCAGCAGCAAGTTTGTTAGCAATTGGGCAAAACCATGTGCACTGCAGGGGGGGCAGATATAACATGTGCAGGGAGAGATAGATTTGGGTGGGTTATTTTGTTTCTGTGCAGGGTAAATACTGGCTGCATTATTTTTACATTGCAATTTAGATTTCAGTTTGAACACACCCCACCCAAATCTAACTCTCTGCACATATTATATCTGCCCCTCCTGCAGTGCACATGGTTTTGCCCAATTGCTAACAAAATTGCTGCTGCGATCAACTCAGAATTAGGCCCATTGTTATATAACTTATAATTAACATTGGAACTAGTACGTTTCTTTGTTAGCCCGGTTTACAATGTTTTTGTATGAATGAAGAAAGTCCAAACACACTGTACACGTTAGGATTTACATAAATGTGCCACAACATGCATCAGTGTTCATTTTGTTTTAGAAGGGCGCCGCGCACTGCCCAATTTTTAAAAGACAAAATACATCCAGCCCTTTTAGCAGCGCCCTGATAAAGTAAAGTAGTCAGCCCTGTGCCTTCCCCACCTGTGTGCCGCAGTGTCCCACGGGTGAGAAAAGTTGCGGTTAACAAACACCGCGTATGGCATCTATTCACAGTGAGGGCACGGCCCAGCATGTCCATAAATGCTGGGAACACCTCCAAGAGTGACAATGACCAGGCCGTGGCCCCCTCCTGGCCATACCCCCTTTATGGTCGCGCAGGGATGCAGTGATGTGTGTGTGTTCTAATGACAGAAAACACAGTAACATGATTGGACACGCTAGTTTAAATGACTGTACAATATTTCCTAATGGCTGCACTCCTCCCAGCATAACTACTTCCAAATGTCACCAACACCTCACCAAAGAGTCAAAGCATTATCACTCAACAAGTGTATAACAATAGCATCACTCACAGAGACACTACTCACCGAAATGCGGCACATTTCTGCCTCACCGCCAGAGGCCCAGCCCTGCCTCACCGCCAGAGGCCCAGCCCTGCCTCACCAGCAGATCCCTGCCTCACTGACACACATTTGTGACAAAAATCCACTTACACTGCTATCTAGTTACATGTTTATTCAATAATATAAATCAAACTAAACAAACTATTCAAAACTATTTTTTCCTCCTATTCTGTATCTGTTTCACTCACCAAAACTGGGGCCATTTTAAATGATAGATATACTGCTCTTAGGTGCGAAGTTGTGCTCAAATATACGCACGCCTCGGGTGGTTCAATGCACGAGGCTGAAGGACTGGTCGTATATCAGAGTGTGACCAAATACTGAAGAATGTTATACATAATAAAAGGCTAGTGTACCCCATGTTCTGTTTACTAATCAGTGTCCCCACTAGGCTGTTTTAGCACCCTGCCTTATGGAAGTGCCACACTGACCTCAGCAAGTGGAAAACTAGCCCCCCCTCCTCCCATGGCACTTAGGGAGTCATTCCGAGTTGATCGTAGCTGTGCCAAATTTAGCACAGCTACGATCAGGCACTCAGACATGTGGGGGGGCACCCAGCACAGTTCTAGTCCGCCCCGCATGTCAGAGCTGCTGCGCCCCCCCCCCCACTTTCCCCGCAAAAATGCAAAAGCATCGCACAGCAGCGATAGTTTTGCATTTGAGGAGTAACTCCCGGCCAGCGCAGCTCCTGCAGCTGGCCGGGAGAACCTCTTCGCTGCCCGGGTCGCAGTGGCTGTGTGTGACGTCGCGCAGCCCCCGCGGCCCGCCCCCCCCCCCCCCCCCCTCAGCGGTCCGGCCACACCTGCGTTGGCCCGGAGCGTGCCTCCTAAACGGCGGATTAACGCCGCCGTCCAGACCCCTCCCGCCCAGCGACCGCCTCTGCCTGTCAATTAGGCAGATGCGATCGCTAGGCGACGGCCTTCGGCCGTCTGGCTTTCCGACCCAATTGCTGCGCTGCGATAAACTGCAACGAGCGATCAGGTCGGAATGATCCCCTTAGAACGGTGTGTATCGGACCACCCAGGGTAAGTTAGTCACAAGCAAGCTCTCTGTTGCCTGTGTTTCCATTGGCTGGTGTTGTTGACAGCGGTTTTCCTATTGGTTGTGGCACACTATGAAGCTCCTCCCACTGGCTGTGTCTGCATCTGGGGCCCTTGTGGGATGTAGCGTATTGAGTGCAGGTTTTTGTTAATGACCATGAAGGATAGAGATGGGCAGCGACAGCGGAGGCCTATCTGCCACCAGGTCATTACCGATGACACCTTAGTACAGGAAACGAAAAGCTCAAGGTGAGGACTCATAAGCAGGCAGCAGTGTGCCAGCGGATCACATGACCCTAGTAGACTGGGTGCACCAACATAGTGCCAGCATACTCTGAAGTGCCCTGCAATGCACAGCTACTGTTGACTATACTTAGAGCAGTATGTTGTTTCTGGTCATAATGAATGGTCTCTGGTTATTCATAGGACAGTTTTGCACGGCACTGGGTCAGATAGATAGATAGATAGATAGATAGATAGATAGATAGATAGATAGATGATGTAGTTACTATCCCGGCGGTCAGAATACCAAAGCTGGGCTCCCTACTGCTGCGCCAAAGCTATGCCCACGACAACATAGAGTGGGAAGAGAACCTGTGGTGAATCGCAGAGCCTGCAAGGTGCTTTCTCGTGCTCGCCCCACTGCTGGCATTCTGGCGACCGGGATTCCAGGGTCAATATTCTGACCTCCGGGATTCTATACCCAACCCATATACACACCCCAGAATGATGGAAATGGGGTGTGCTGCAAGGCCATAGCACCTCCATGCTAGCCCCCATCCCCTTTGTGTTGCACACACGCGTATGTAAAATGTACCCCTCAAAATGAATACATTCCCTCCTCAGTGATCAGCACCTTACCCTAAACAAAATCCTACAGTGGACACTATTAATATAGTAGAGTGCATAGTGATGACATATTACATATTCACATCAATTCAGACATCTGTGTAGGATGACCCTACTAGGGCTGATTCTCCCTGCTGTACTTGTGCATGAATGAGCAGGTCTGGAGCCCGGATAAGTAGCTGCACAGATTACAGCCGGCAGAAGATCCCGCATACAGTAACCGGACAAAGTATCACAGCGAGCTACGGAACCCTCCCTGGCCTCCATTATATACTGTCGCCATAAACCTACCTCCACAATCAGCGATCTCAGCCCTCACCGACACATATAGCCTGGAAGAGCAACGAGTCGCTATGCACTGTGGGATGTAGGAGGAGCTACAGTACCGGGAATCGCTTCCGGTTCAGAAGCCTTGTTCCTGTTGCATAAACGTAGTTTCCATAGAGATAGAGTAGGTCTTCTAGGCGTTATTGAAAATTAATGTAACGTGATGACGTAGCACGCACAATAAGAATTACCATGTTGTGTGAGGGCAAAGCCCAATCGTGCATTATAGATTGGTTGTGACTATGTTACCTTTATGGATAGATAGCATACCTCCCAATATGAGCCTCTCCGGGAGGGACAGAATGCTCTGCTCCTGGACTTCCCTTTTAATTTATGATTGCCATCACCTGTGGTGAAACACCTTTCTAATCCATTAACCTGTTCAACACAGGTGCCGGCAATCATTAATTAAGAGAAAAGTCCAGAAGCAGAGCATTGTGTCCCTCCTGGAGAGGGTAATGTTGGGAGGTATGTTATAGGTACGTGCAAAACGCAGGATTTACTCGTAGGGGTTTCCATATGCATGTACATACTGTAGATAGATAGATAGATAGATAGATAGAGTACACTGCGTTGCCCGGGATTTTAAGAATGTCTGTTTACAAAAACAAATGTAAATATTAAACGCACAGTATAAATAACATTGTAGATAGCTGAATACCCGTGCTTCGCTACGGGATGAGGATGGTAAATTAGAATGATAGTTGTTTGTTAATTTACGTTGGTTGGAAATCTAGTATAAAGGCATATCTTGCATACTCTCCAACTGTACCTTTTTAATAGGTACAGTACCTTTTTTTTATGGTCTGTACTGATTTTTGGCTCTCCAAACTTCCATTGAAAGTATAGGAAAAGGGACGTGGCCACGCCCCCTTTACACGTGGCCATGCCCCTTTTTCGGATTTGTACCGATTTTTCTGTGTAAGATGTTGGAGGGTATGATCTTGCTTCCCTGACGCACTTTGTGTTGTGCCTTGTGGTCGGACCCCATTTTGGTCCCCCAAGGTACCCTGCTCTTCCCACTATAGAACCCTCAGAATGTGGCTTTCTGCTGCCTCCATCCCCTCCTCACATCATGTCAGGGTAGATGCTAGATTCAAGTGGCCTAAGGGACCTTTTACATCAGGGTGAGGAGCCATGACACAAGGGGGAGGAGCTAGGCCAGCGGGATACTATACTATACTACTATCCACGCCACCAACTATTACCTTTAGTGACCCGAAGCATGGCGAGCAAAGCGAGCCCGTGTGGGTACATTTCGGGTACCCTGTTTGGCCATGGCTCCTCCCCCTTGCGATGTGGCTCCACCCCCTGGTGACATCAGAGGTCCCTTACCCCACTCCAATTTAGAACCAACCATCATGTCAGTGCCCCTGTGAAATTATCGATTTTTTCACAGTTTCTTAAATAGCGCAGCACATTATGTATCTCCTGATATAATCTGTGCTGCTGGGGGACCATGCTACTTCCACTATATAACTCTCAGTGTGTGGGTTTGTGCTACCTGTATTCCCCTCCTGACACCATGTCACTTGCCCTGTCACATGCAGACCTGTCGTCACTGACATATCATGCATGTCCTGATATAGTCTGTGCTGCTGGTCCACCCCCCTAGGGGTGCTAGGGGTGTGTTACCCCCACAGTGTTTGTTCCCAGAGTGTAAGTCATTTGTGTAGCAAGTTTGGTGTAAATTGTTCCAGGCATTCCAGAGTTATGGGGTCTGCTGAAAAACTCTGTGCTGCTGCCTCACCCGTAGTGGTGCTAGGGGTGTCTTACCCCCACAGTGTTTGTTCCCAGCCTGTAAGTCATATGTGTACCAAGTTTGTTGTAAATAGGTCCAGGCATTTGGGAGTTATGCTCTCTCCTGAAATACTCTGTGCTGCTGGGCCACCCCTAGGGGTGCTAGTGGTGTGTTACTCCCACAGTGTTTGTTCCCAGAGTGTAAGTCATTTGTGTATCAAGTTTGGTGTAAATATCTCCAGGCATTCCAAAGTCATGCTGTCTGCTGAAAAACTCTGTGCTGCTGCCTCACCCCTAGGGGTGTCTTACCCCCACAGTGTTTGTTCCCAGATTGCAAGTCATATGTGTACCAAGTTTGTTGTAAATTGGTCCAGGCATTCGGGAGTTATGCTTTCTCCTGAAATACTCTGTGCTGCTGTCCCACCACTAGGGGTGCTAGGGGTGTCTAACCCCCACAGAGTTTGTTCCCAGATTGTAAGTAATATGTGTACCAAGTTTGTTGTAAATTGCTCCAGCCCTTCCACAGTTATGCTGTCTGCTGACATACTCTGTGCTGCTGTCCCACCCCTAGGGGTGCTAGGGGTGTCTGACCCCCACAGTGATTGTTCCCAGATTGTAAGGCATGTGTGTACTAATTTCTGAGTACATTGCTCCAGCAATTCCGGAGTTATGCTGTCTCCTGATATACTCTGTGCTGCTGTCTCCCCCCCTAGCGGTGCTAGGTATTTCTAATTTTTTTAGTTGCCTCCGCCATGTTTTAATACGCTCATATGTAAAATTTCACTATCTTCGCTTGTAAACTGTGGATTTGTATAGAAATACAGACAGAAGGACACATTTTCTCTTTTATATACAGGGATACTCAACCTGTAGTGGATGGATGGATGGTCTTTGATCTATGTATTTGCTTATTTGAATTTCTTAATAGCCTGATAAACCTATTATATTATGTATTTTTTACGCTGTATAATGAATGATACATTACTTAAATACTACTATGTATATATATTCTGTATGTTGTATTAATTGATACTGTCTTCGCTCCACAATTTGTGTCATTGCTTCTGTATTTGTATTTGTTATTGTTATACTGTTGCTTAGTGACCGTTAACAGGATGTAGCTCAGACCGATAGCATCACGAATCCCACGACACTGAGTTCAGACGCAGGCTCCGGTGATGGCGCAGGCGGTGGTCACCAAGTGAGTAACTTGGCCACTGTTGGCTTATTGGTGTTGGTATAAATATCTGTATATGTGTACTGATTTTTAGTCATGCTGTCCCTGACGACGGGGGTTGTGCCCCAAAACGTAGGATTCCAATAAAGGACTTTTCTCTAACGTCCTAGTGGATGCTGGGGACTCCGAAAGGACCATGGGGAATAGCGGCTCCGCAGGAGACTGGGCACAAAAGTAAAAGCTTTAGGACTAGCTGGTGTGCACTGGCTCCTCCCCCCATGACCCTCCTCCAAGCCTCAGTTAGATTTTTGTGCCCGAACGAGAAGGGTGCATACTAAGGGGCTCTCCTGAGCTGCTTAGTGTAAAAGTTTAAAGTAGGTTTTTTATTTTCAGTGAGACCTGCTGGCAACAGGCTCACTGCCCGAGGGACTAAGGGGAGAAGAAGCGAACTCACCTGCGTGCAGAGTGGATTGGGCTTCTTAGGCTACTGGACATTAGCTCCAGAGGGACGATCACAGGCCCAGCCATGGATGGGTCCCGGAGCCGCGCCGCCGGCCCCCTTACAGAGCCAGAAGAGTGAAGAGGTCCGGAAAATCGGCGGCAGAAGACGTCCTGTCTTCAATAAGGTAGCGCACAGCACCGCAGCTGTGCGCCATTGCTCTCAGCACACTTCACACTCCGGTCACTGAGGGTGCAGGGCGCTGGGGGGGGGGCGCCCTGAGACGCAATAAAAAACCTTTTTTTGGCAAAAAATACATCACATATAGCTCCTGGGCTATATGGATGCATTTAACCCCTGCCAATTTTTCCATTAAAAAGCAGGAGAAAGGCCGCAGTGAAGGGGGCGGAGCCTATCTCCTCAGCACACTGGCGCCATTTTTTCCTCACAGCTCCGTTGGAGGAAGGCTCCCTGACTCTCCCCTGCAGTCCTGCACTACAGAAACAGGGTAAAACAAGAGAGGGGGGGCACTAAATTGGCATATTAATATATACAGCAGCTATATTAGGGAAAAACACTTATATAAGGTTATCCCTGTATATATATAGCGCTCTGGTGTGTGCTGGCAAACTCTCCCTCTGTCTCCCCAAAGGGCTAGTGGGGTCCTGTCCTCTATCAGAGCATTCCCTGTGTGTGTGCTGTGTGTTGGTACGCTGTGTCGACATGTATGAGGAGGAAAATGGTGTGGAGGCGGAGCAATTGCCTGTGTTAGTGATGTCACCCCCTAGGGAGTCGACACCTGACTGGATGGTCTTATGGAAAGAATTACGTGATAGTGTCCGCACTTTACAAAAGACTGTTGACGACATGAGACAGCCGGCAAATCAGTTAATACCTGTACAGGCGTCTCAAACACCGTCAGGGGCTATAAAACGCCCGTTACCTCAGGTCGATACAGACACTGACACGGACACTGACTCCAGTGTCGACGGTGAGGAAACAAACGTATTTTCCAGTAGGGCCACACGTTACATGATCACGGCAATGAAGGAGGTTTTGAACATTTCTGATACTACAAGTACCACAAAAAAGGGTATTATGTGGGGTGTGAAAAAACTACCCGTAGTTTTTCCTGAATCAGATGAATTAAATGAGGTGTGTGATGAAGCGTGGGTTTCCCCCGATAAAAAACTGCTAATTTCTAAAAAATTATTGGCATTATACCCTTTCCCGCCAGAGGTTAGGGTGCGTTGGGAAACACCCCCTAAAGTGGATAAGGCGCTCACACGCTTATCAAAACAAGTGGCGTTACCGTCTCCTGATACGGCCGCCCTCAAGGAACCAGCTGATAGGAAGCTGGAAAATATCCTAAAAAGTATATACACACATACTGGTATTATACTGCGACCAGCAATCGCCTCAGCCTGGATGTGCAGTGCTGGGGTGGCTTGGTCGGATTCCCTGACTGAAAATATTGATACCCTGGACAGGGACAATATATTATTGACTATAGAGCATTTAAAGGATGCATTTCTATATATGCGTGATGCACAGAGGGATATTTGCACTCTGGCATCAAGAGTAAGTGCGATGTCCATTTCTGCCAGAAGAGGGTTATGGACGCGACAGTGGTCAGGTGATGCGGATTCCAAACGGCATATGGAAGTATTGCCGTATAAAGGGGAGGAGTTATTTGGGGTCGGTCTATCGGACCTGGTGGCCACGGCAACGGCTGGGAAATCCACCTTTTTACCCCAAGTCACCTCACAGCAGAAAAAGATACCGTCTTTTCAGGCTCAGTCCTTTCGTCCCCATAAGGGCAAGCGGGCAAAAGGCCACTCATATCTGCCCAGGGGCAGAGGAAGGGGAAAAAGACTGCAGCAGACAGCCTCTTCCCACGAACAGAAGCCCTCCCCCGCTTCTGCCAAGTCCTCAGCATGACGCTGGGGCCTTACAAGCGGACTCAGGCAAGACGGTGGGGGCCCGTCTCAAGAATTTCAGCGCGCAGTGGGCTCACTCGCAAGTGGACCCCTGGATCCTGCAGGTAGTATCTCAGGGGTACAAATTGGAATTCGAGACGTCTCCCCCTCGCCGGTTCCTGAAGTCTGCTTTACCAACGTCTCCCCCCGACAGGGAGGCGGTATTGGAAGCCATTCACAAGCTGTATTCCCAGAAAGTGATAATCAAGGTACCCCTCCTACAACAGGGAAAGGGGTATTATTCCACGCTGTTTGTGGTACCGAAGCCGGACGGCTCGGTGAGACCCATTTTAAATCTGAAATCCTTGAACACTTACATAAAAAGGTTCAAGTTCAAGATGGAGTCACTCAGAGCAGTGATAGCGAACCTGGAAGAAGGGGACTATATGGTGTCTCTGGACATCAAGGATGCTTACCTCCATGTCCCAATTTGCCCTTCTCACCAAGGGTACCTCAGGTTTGTGGTACAGAACTGTCACTATCAGTTTCAGACGCTGCCGTTTGGATTGTCCACGGCACCCCGGGTCTTTACCAAGGTAATGGCCGAAATGATGATTCTTCTTCGAAGAAAAGGCGTCTTAATTATCCCTTACTTGGACGATCTCCTGATAAGGGCAAGGTCCAGAGAACAGTTAGAGGTCGGAGTAGCACTATCTCAAGTAGTACTACGACAGCACGGATGGATTCTAAATATTCCAAAATCGCAGCTAATTCCGACGACACGTCTGCTGTTCCTAGGAATGATTCTGGACACAGTACAGAAAAAGGTGTTTCTCCCGGAAGAGAAAGCCAGGGAGTTATCCGACCTAGTCAGGAACCTCCTAAGACCAGGCCAAGTGTCAGTACATCAATGCACAAGGGTCCTGGGAAAGATGGTGGCTTCTTACGAAGCGATTCCATTCGGCAGATTCCACGCAAGAACTTTTCAGTGGGATCTGCTGGACAAATGGTCCGGATCACATCTTCAAATGCATCAGCGGATAACCCTGTCTCCAAGGACAAGGGTGTCTCTCCTGTGGTGGTTACAGAGTGCTCATCTCCTAGAGGGCCGCAGATTCGGCATTCAGGATTGGGTCCTGGTGACCACGGATGCCAGCCTGAGGGGCTGGGGAGCAGTCACACAGGGAAGAAATTTCCAGGGCTTGTGGTCAAGCATGGAAACGTCACTTCACATAAATATCCTGGAACTCAGGGCCATTTACAATGCCCTAAGTCAGGCAAGACCTCTGCTTCAGGGTCAGCCGGTGTTGATTCAGTCGGACAACATCACGGCAGTCGCCCACGTAAACAGACAGGGCGGCACAAGAAGCAGGAGGGCAATGACGGAAGTGGCAAGGATTCTTCGCTGGGCGGAAAATCATGTGATAGCACTGTCAGCAGTGTTCATTCCGGGAGTGGACAACTGGGAAGCAGACTTCCTCAGCAGACACGATCTTCACCCGGGGGAGTGGGGACTTCACCCAGAAGTCTTCCACATGATTGTGAACCGTTGGGAAAAACCAAAGGTGGACATGATGGCGTCCCGCCTCAACAAAAAAACTGGACAGATATTGCGCCAGGTCAAGGGACCCTCAGGCAATAGCTGTGGACGCTCTGGTAACACCGTGGGTGTACCAGTAAGTGTATGTGTTCCCTCCTCTTCCTCTCATACCAAAAGTACTGAGAATCATAAGAAGGAGAGGAGTGAAGACTATACTCGTGGCTCCGGATTGGCCAAGAAGGACTTGGTACCCGGAAATTCAAGAGATGCTCACGGAAGACCCGTGGCCTCTACCTCTAAGAAAGGACCTGCTCCAGCAGGGACCATGTCTGTTTCAAGACTTACCGCGGCTGCGTTTGACGGCATGGCGGTTGAACGCCGGATCCTGAAGGAAAAAGGCATTCCGGATGAAGTCATCCCTACCCTGATCAAAGCCAGGAAGGATGTGACCGTACAACATTATCACCGTATTTGGCGAAAATATGTTGCGTGGTGCGAGGCCAGGAAGGCCCCTACAGAGGAATTTCAAATGGGTCAATTCCTGCATTTCCTGCAAACAGGACTGTCTATGGGCCTAAAATTAGGGTCCATTAAGGTTCAAATTTCGGCCCTGTCAATATTCTTCCAAAAAGAACTAGCTTCTGTTCCTGAAGTTCAGACGTTTGTCAAGGGAGTACTGCATATACAGCCTCCTTTTGTGCCTCCAGTGGCACCTTGGGATCTCAATGTAGTTTTGGGGTTCCTAAAATCACATTGGTTTGAACCACTCACCACTGTGGACTTAAAATATCTCACATGGAAGGTGGTAATGCTGTTTGCCCTGGCTTCAGCCAGGCGTGTTTCAGAATTGGCGGCTTTATCCTATAAAAGCCCTTACCTAATTTTTCATACGGACAGGGCAGAATTGAGGACTCGTCCTCAATTTCTCCCTAAGGTGGTTTCAGCATTTCACTTAAACCAGCCTATTGTGGTGCCTGCGGCTACTAGGGACTTGGAGGATTCCAAGTTACTGGACGTAGTCAGGGCCCTGAAAATATATGTTTCCAGGACGGCTGGAGTCAGAAAATCTGACTCGCTGTTTATCCTGTATGCACCCAACAAGCTGGGTGCTCCTGCTTCTAAGCAGACTATTGCTCGTTGGATTTGTAGTACAATTCAGCTTGCACATTCTGTGGCAGGCCTGCCACAGCCAAAATCTGTAAAAGCCCATTCCACAAGGAAAGTGGGCTCATCTTGGGCGGCTGCCCGAGGGGTCTCGGCTTTACAACTTTGCCGAGCAGCTACTTGGTCAGGGGCAAACACGTTTGCTAAATTCTACAAATTTGATACCCTGGCTGAGGAGGACCTGGAGTTCTCTCATTCGGTGCTGCAGAGTCATCCGCACTCTCCCGCCCGTTTGGGAGCTTTGGTATAATCCCCATGGTCCTTTCGGAGTCCCCAGCATCCACTAGGACGTTAGAGAAAATAAGAATTTACTTACCGATAATTCTATTTCTCATAGTCCGTAGTGGATGCTGGGCGCCCATCCCAAGTGCGGATTGTCTGCATTACTTGTACATAGTTAGTGTTACAAAAATCGGGTTATTGTTGTTGTGAGCCATCTTTTCAGAGGCTCCTTCTGTTATCATGCTGTTAACTGGGTTCAGATCACAAGTTGTACGGTGTGATTGGTGTGGCTGGTAAGAGTCTTACCCGGGATTCAAAATCCTTCCTTATTGTGTACGCTCGTCCGGGCACAGTATCCTAACTGAGGCTTGGAGGAGGGTCATGGGGGGAGGAGCCAGTGCACACCAGGTAGTCCTAAAGCTTTTACTTTTGTGCCCAGTCTCCTGCGGAGCCGCTATTCCCCATGGTCCTTTCGGAGTCCCCAGCATCCACTACGGACTATGAGAAATAGAATTATCGGTAAGTAAATTCTTATTTTATTCCACTTCATCTCCAGTCTGGTGTGTGCCGCTTAAATACTGCATCTACAAATAGCTTATACAAGCTTAAGAGGGCACCACAGCAAGTAAATATAATAAACCGTTGGAGTGCCGGGCAATTGGACTATATATTGTGGGCAGTTGTCCTTTGATGTATCAGAGAGACTACTATCCTGCCAAGGCACCTGTAGGATGGTTATGAAATACCGACACAGAGGATTGCATTGTTCAGCATAAGAACTGTTTAAACTTTTTTACACGTGGTGTGTTGGCACAACAATTTACGTGTATTTAAGACTATACAATAGCAGCGTTTACATTATGGCTACTTCAGCTAATGAGACAGATCAGGTGCCTGATTTCTCATTTATGGACACTTGTGAAATGCTCAGCTTCTCGGATGTAGAGGCTGCATCTATCCTGTTTAAATAACAATTGGATGATGAAACAATATCTCACACACCTGATGTTTTATACAAACAATGGTTGAAGTTAAAACAACGTGAATGTGACTTTTTATACCATGGTATCACATTGTCGGACTATTATAAATCTAAACAATTACCTAGAGGATTCAGGATCCAAAAGATGCCTACCATCGGAAGATACAACTTAGCTTTCTGCCGTAGATGGATATCAGTACTGAATAAGTTCTCAATGGACTTGTTAGGGTTGGTTATTGAGGTATCCGCAGGAGAGTTGAATGTGACTAAACAAAAAATAATTTAATTTGAAGCTACCAATAAGACCATACTGCTTGCAGATGCTCCCTGGTTGGAATGGCTAAATTCTCAGATGGCACAATATAAATGGGACCTTACAGCATTTAAAAAAAAGAAATTACACAAAGTACAGCTAGATTACGAACAATGGAGGGTCTATATATATGGGCATCGAATACCAACTCTAATACCGATCGGTCCAACTACTACAGACATCGTGAACAAAGAACACGCTTCAGAGATACTGATGGATCAAGCACATCATTAAGTGAAGTAGAAATGCCCCCGTCTAACCCCACGTATAATATCCACCCTTTAGGGGTGCAAACAAGATCAGCACTACGCCCCAAAGACTGAGGAGGAAGAGGCGGGCGCAGCAGAACCAGAGAATTTTTATGTGTACCGGTCTTCATGTGTAAAATGTTGGAGGGTATGTGTGTATATATATATATATATATATATATATATTGTCAAAGTCGAAAAATATTGCTGCACACACATCACGTACAAACTACACACAGTTGGCCTCCCTGCGTGCACTTGTTCTGTCGTGCGTGCGCATACCCGCAAATTGCGTATGGTCGCTCCCGCGGTCCTGCGCATTAGCGCGTGGTATGAGTATTTACGGTAGAGTTTGTGAACACACAGAAGGCTATCAAAACACATTACATATTTAATCCAAATAGTGCACAATGTACACATAGTATCCCTGCACCACATCAGAAAGTAACAACAGTTTAAATGGTAACAGAACAAAGGGATTCACCTTTACAGAATAGGAGGGGACAGAACAAGGTCATAAGGTGGTGTTTGGTATCCAGCTGAAGGGTATTTTAAGGGTAACATTCCGGTGTTGGTTTGAGAAAGATCGCATGTTCCTGTGGATAGTTATGTGCAGGAGCAGAATATAGATATAAACTGTATTTACTGTACATTATGTATGCGGCGGGAATCCAGAGGAGACCACCCACAAGAGCAGTTGGGAAAGGCATCGCCTACCTATTCAAACCGACCTATGACCTCTCCTGTACTGTAAATGTGCATTCCTGTGTCCAATGGACAAAGAGATTACAGTATCTATTGTATTGCTTTTTGGAAGAATTGTATAAAGAGAGCTGCTGCAGGCCTGGTCTGACACAAGACTCACAAAGTTATCTATCAGATGACCGAGGACCGGGCCGGGAAGCGCAAGCGAATCTACTCACATAGGTACCATTGAATGTAGCCATTTACTCTGTTATATTGTATTGTATTGTTTGTATTGTAACCCCCTTTCAGCAATAATCCACTGTGGTGTCGGAACCCAGCGGTAAAATCACAATTGGTGTCGTGTCTTCATTGCCCTGCTAAGGTTTGAAGCGTATTTTCATTGCATTGCATAACTGTTCAGGGTTTGTGGTATATCTCTGGGTGTGTACGCGCTGTGAGTACTTTGTACCGTCAGTGCGGCGTTTATATGCGAAGTCCATACGCAGTGTGTGTTAAGTACAGCGGCCGCAGCGGCTCCATGGTAAAGTGTATTTAAGGTGTGTTTAAGGTATAGCTTTCTTTCCTAAGGATATTTCAGCATTATCAATTGGGGGCTCTCCGGTTTTCCACATACTTACTACCTAACAGGTCACAGCAGACTCAATCTATCAGCAAAAGGGTGGACAGAAAATATCCTACGTATCCTTTTCTTGGTCGATGGATGCTGAAAACCCTGCTTGATTGCTGATTAGATGGCGTCTGCTCTGTATGGTTTGTAGAGATGCTGGTAGAATCCGTAAGGTAAACAGAAAAAAAATCTATTTGAAATTAGAGATGAGCGCCTGAAATTTTTCGGGTTTTGTGTTTTGGTTTTGGGTTCGGTTCCGCGGCCGTGTTTTGGGTTCGAACGCGTTTTGGCAAAACCTCACCGAATTTTTTTTGTCGGATTCGGGTGTGTTTTGGATTCGGGTGTTTTTTTCCAAAAACACTAAAAAACAGCTTCAATCATAGAATTTGGGGGTCATTTTGATCCCAAAGTATTATTAACCTCAAAAACCATAATTTACACTCATTTTCAGTCTATTCTGAATACCTCACACCTCACAATATTATTTTTAGTCCTAAAATTTGCACCGAGGTCGCTGTGTGAGTAAGATAAGCGACCCTAGTGGCCGACACAAACACCGGGCCCATCTAGGAGTGGCACTGCAGTGTCACGCAGGATGTCCCTTCCAAAAAACCCTCCCCAAACAGCACATGACGCAAAGAAAAAAAGAGGCGCAATGAGGTAGCTGTGTGAGTAAGATTAGCGACCCTAGTGGCCGACACAAACACCGGGCCCATCTAGGAGTGGCACTGCAGTGTCACGCAGGATGGCCCTTCCAAAAAACCCTCCCCAAACAGCACATGACGCAAAGAAAAAAAGAGGCGCAATGAGGTAGCTGTGTGAGTAAGATTAGCGACCCTAGTGGCCGACACAAACACCGGGCCCATCTAGGAGTGGCACTGCAGTGTCACGCAGGATGTCCCTTCCAAAAAACCCTCCCCAAACAGCACATGACGCAAAGAAAAAAAGAGGCGCAATGAGGTAGCTGACTGTGTGAGTAAGATTAGCGACCCTAGTGGCCGACACAAACACCGGGCCCATCTAGGAGTGGCACTGCAGTGTCACGCAGGATGTCCCTTCCAAAAAACCCTCCCCAATCAGCACATGATGCAAAGAAAAAGAAAAGAAAAAAGAGGTGCAAGATGGAATTGTCCTTGGTCCCTCCCACCCACCCTTATGTTGTATAAACAAAACAGGACATGCACACTTTAACCAACCCATCATTTCAGTGACAGGGTCTGCCACACGACTGTGACTGATATGACGGGTTGGTTTGGACCCCCCCCAAAAAAGAAGCAATTAATCTCTCCTTGCACAAACTGGCTCTACAGAGGCAAGATGTCCACCTCATCTTCACCCTCCGATATATCACCGTGTACATCCCCCTCCTCACAGATTATCAATTCGTCCCCACTGGAATCCACCATCTCAGCTCCCTGTGTACTTTGTGGAGGCAATTGCTGCTGGTCAATGTCTCCGCGGAGGAATTGATTATAATTCATTTTAATGAACATCATCTTCTCCACATTTTCTGGATGTAACCTCGTACGCCGATTGCTGACAAGGTGAGCGGCGGCACTAAACACTCTTTCGGAGTACACACTTGTGGGAGGGCAACTTAGGTAGAATAAAGCCAGTTTGTGCAAGGGCCTCCAAATTGCCTCTTTTTCCTGCCAGTATAAGTACGGACTGTGTGACGTGCCTACTTGGATGCGGTCACTCATATAATCCTCCACCATTCTATCAATGTTGAGAGAATCATATGCAGTGACAGTAGACGACATGTCCGTAATCGTTGTCAGGTCCTTCAGTCCGGACCAGATGTCAGCATCAGCAGTCGCTCCAGACTGCCCTGCATCACCGCCAGCGGGTGGGCTCGGAATTCTGAGCCTTTTCCTCGCACCCCCAGTTGCGGGAGAATGTGAAGGAGGAGATGTTGACAGGTCGCGTTCCGCTTGACTTGACAATTTTGTCACCAGCAGGTCTTTCAACCCCAGCAGACCTGTGTCTGCCAGAAAGAGAGATCCAAGGTAGGCTTTAAATCTAGGATCGAGCACGGTGGCCAAAATGTAGTGCTCTGATTTCAACAGATTGACCACCCGTGAATCCTTGTTAAGCGAATTAAGGGCTGCATCCACAAGTCCCACATGCCTAGCGGAATCGCTCCGTGTTAGCTCCTCCTTCAATGCCTCCAGCTTCTTCTGCAAAAGCCTGATGAGGGGAATGACCTGACTCAGGCTGGCAGTGTCTGAACTGACTTCACGTGTGGCAAGTTCAAAGGGCATCAGAACCTTGCACAACGTTGAAATCATTCTCCACTGCACTTGAGACAGGTGCATTCCACCTACTATATCGTGCTCAATTGTATAGGCTTGAATGGCCTTTTGCTGCTCCTCCAACCTCTGAAGCATATAGAGGGTTGAATTCCACCTCGTTACCACTTCTTGCTTCAGATGATGGCAGGGCAGGTTCAGTAGTTTTTGGTGGTGCTCCAGTTTTCTGTACGTGGTGCCTGTACGCCGAAAGTGTCCCGCAATTCTTCTGGCCACCGACAGCATCTCTTGCACGCCCCTGTCGTTTTTTAAAAAATTCTGCACCACCAAATTCAAGGTATGTGCAAAACATGGGACGTGCTGGAATTGGCCCAGATTTAATGCACACACAATATTGCTGGCGTTGTCCGATGCCACAAATCCACAGGAGAGTCCAATTGGGGTAAGCCATTCCGCGATGATCTTCCTCAGTTGCCGTAAGAGGTTTTCAGCTGTGTGCGTATTCTGGAAAGCGGTGATACAAAGCGTAGCCTGCCTAGGAAAGAGTTGGCGTTTGCGAGATGCTGCTACTGGTGCCGCCGCTGCTGTTCTTGCGGCGGGAGTCCATACATCTACCCAGTGGGCTGTCACAGTCATATAGTCCTGACCCTGCCCTGCTCCACTTGTCCACATGTCCGTGGTTAAGTGGACATTGGGTACAGCTGCATTTTTTAGGACACTGGTGACTCTTTTTCTGAGGTCTGTGTACATTTTCGGTATCGCCTGCCTAGAGAAATGGAACCTAGATGGTATTTGGTACCGGGGACACAGTACCTCCAACAAGTCTCTAGTTGGCTCTGCAGTAATGATGGATACCGGAACCACGTTTCTCACCACCCAGGATGCCAAGGCCTCAGTTATCCGCTTTGCAGTAGGATGACTGCTGTGATATTTCATCTTCCTCGCAAAGGACTGTTGAACAGTCAATTGCTTACTGGAAGTAGTACAAGTGGGCTTACGACTTCCCCTCTGGGATGACCATCGACTCCCAGCGGCAACAACAGCAGCGCCAGCAGCAGTAGGCGTTACACGCAAGGATGCATCGGAGGAATCCCAGGCAGGAGAGGACTCGTCAGAATTGCCAGTGACATGGCCTGCAGGACTATTGGCATTCCTGGGGAAGGAGGAAATTGACACTGAGGGAGTTGGTGGGGTGGTTTGCGTGAGCTTGGTTACAAGAGGAAGGGATTTACTGGTCAGTGGACTGCTTCCGCTGTCACCCAAAGTTTTTGAACTTGTCACTGACTTATTATGAATGCGCTGCAGGTGACGTATAAGGGAGGATGTTCCGAGGTGGTTAACGTCCTTACCCCTACTTATTACAGCTTGACAAAGGGAACACACGGCTTGACACCTGTTGTCCGCATTTCTGGTGAAATACCTCCACACCGAAGAGCTGATTTTTTTGGTATTTTCACCTGGCATGTCAACGGCCATATTCCTCCCACGGACAACAGGTGTCTCCCCGGGTGCCTGACTTAAACAAACCACCTCACCATCAGAATCCTCCTGGTCAATTTCCTCCCCAGCGCCAGCAACACCCATATCCTCCTCATCCTGGTGTACTTCAACACTGACATCTTCAATCTGACTATCAGGAACTGGACTGCGGGTGCTCCTTCCAGCACTTGCAGGGGGCGTGCAAATGGTGGAAGGCGCATGCTCTTCACGTCCAGTGTTGGGAAGGTCAGGCATCGCAACCGACACAATTGGACTCTCCTTGTGGATTTGGGATTTCAAAGAACGCACAGTTCTTTGCGGTGCTTTTGCCAGCTTGAGTCTTTTCAGTTTTCTAGCGAGAGGCTGAGTGCTTCCATCCTCATGTGAAGCTGAACCACTAGCCATGAACATAGGCCAGGGCCTCAGCCGTTCCTTGCCACTCCGTGTGGTAAATGGCATATTGGCAAGTTTACGCTTCTCCTCCGACAATTTTATTTTAGGTTTTGGAGTCCTTTTTTTACTGATATTTGGTGTTTTGGTTTTGACATGCTCTGTACTATGCCATTGGGCATCGGCCTTGGCAGACGACGTTGCTGGCATTTCATCGTCTCGGCCATGACTAGTGGCAGCAGCTTCAGCACGAGGTGGAAGTGGATCTTGATCTTTCCCTAATTTTGGAACCTCAACATTTTTGTTCTCCATATTTTAATAGGCACAACTAAAAGGCACCTCAGGTAAACAATGGAGATGGATGGATTGGATACTAGTATACAATTATGGACGGGCTGCCGAGTGCCGACACAGAGGTAGCCACAGCCGTGAACTACCGCACTGTACTGTGTCTGCTGCTAATATATAGACTGGTTGATAAAGAGATAGTATACTCGTAACTAGTATGTATGTATAAAGAAAGAAAAAAAACCACGGTTAGGTGGTATATACAATTATGGACGGGCTGCCGAGTGCCGACACAGAGGTAGCCACAGCCGTGAACTACCGCACTGTACTGTGTCTGCTGCTAATATATAGACTGGTTGATAAAGAGATAGTATACTCGTAACTAGTATGTATGTATAAAGAAAGAAAAAAAAACCACGGTTAGGTGGTATATACAATTATGGACGGGTTGCCGAGTGCCGACACAGAGGTAGCCACAGCCGTGAACTACTGTACTGTGTCTGCTGCTAATATATAGACTGGTTGATAAAGAGATAGTATACTCGTAACTAGTATGTATGTATAAAGAAAGAAAAAAAAACCACGGTTAGGTGGTATATACAATTATGGACGGGCTGCCGAGTGCCGACACAGAGGTAGCCACAGCCGTGAACTACTGTACTGTGTCTGCTGCTAATATATAGACTGGTTGATAAAGAGATAGTATACTCGTAACTAGTATGTATGTATAAAGAAAGAAAAAAAAACCACGGTTAGGTGGTATATACAATTATGGACGGGCTGCCGAGTGCCGACACAGAGGTAGCCACAGCCGTGAACTACCGCACTGTACTGTGTCTGCTGCTAATATATAGACTGGTTGATAAAGAGATAGTATACTCGTAACTAGTATGTATGTATAAAGAAAGAAAAAAAAACCACGGTTAGGTGGTATATACAATTATGGACGGGCTGCCGAGTGCCGACACAGAGGTAGCCACAGCCGTGAACTACCGCACTGTACTGTGTCTGCTGCTAATATATAGACTGGTTGATAAAGAGATAGTATACTCGTAACTAGTATGTATGTATAAAGAAAGAAAAAAAAACCACGGTTAGGTGGTATATACAATTATGGACGGGCTGCCGAGTGCCGACACAGAGGTAGCCACAGCCGTGAACTACCGCACTGTACTGTGTCTGCTGCTAATATATAGACTGGTTGATAAAGAGATAGTATACTCGTAACTAGTATGTATGTATAAAGAAAGAAAAAAAAACCACGGTTAGGTGGTATATACAATTATGGACGGGCTGCCGAGTGCCGACACAGAGGTAGCCACAGCCGTGAACTACCGCACTGTACTGTGTCTGCTGCTAATATATAGACTGGTTGATAAAGAGATAGTATACTCGTAACTAGTATGTATGTATAAAGAAAGAAAAAAAAACCACGGTTAGGTCACTGGTATATACAATTATGGACGGGCTGCCGAGTGCCGACACAGAGGTAGCCACAGCCGTGAACTACCGCACTGTACTGTGTCTGCTGCTAATATAGACTGGTTGATAAAGAGATAGTATACTACTAATATTATATACTGGTGGTCAGGTCACTGGTCACTAGTCACACTGGCAGTGGCACTCCTGCAGCAAAAGTGTGCACTGTTTAATTTTAATATAATATTATGTACTCCTGGCTCCTGCTATAACCTATAACTGGCACTGCAGTAGTGCTCCCCAGTCTCCCCCACAATTATAAGCTGTGTGAGCTGAGCAGTCAGACAGATATATAATATATATAGATGATGCAGCACACTGGCCTGAGCCTGAGCAGTGCACACAGATATGGTATGTGACTGACTGAGTCACTGTGTGTATCGCTTTTTTCAGGCAGAGAACGGATATATTAAATAAACTGCACTGTGTGTCTGGTGGTCACTCACTATATAATATATTATGTACTCCTGGCTCCTGCTATAACCTATAACTGGCACTGCAGTAGTGCTCCCCAGTCTCCCCCACAATTATAAGCTGTGTGAGCTGAGCAGTCAGACAGATATATATAATATTATATATAGATAATAGATGATGCAGCACACTGGCCTGAGCCTGAGCAGTGCACACAGATATGGTATGTGACTGAGTCACTGTGTGCTGTGTATCGCTTTTTTCAGGCAGAGAACGGATTATAAATAAAAGTGGTGGTCACTGGTCACTATCAGCAAAACTCTGCACTGTACACTACTGAGTACTCCTAATGCTCCCCAAAATTAGTAAATCAAGTGTCTCTCTAATCTATTCTAATTCTAAACGGAGAGGACGCCAGCCACGTCCTCTCCCTATCAATCTCAATGCACGTGTGAAAATGGCGGCGACGCGCGGCTCCTTATATAGAATCCGAGTCTCGCGATAGAATCCGAGCCTCGCGAGAATCCGACAGCGTCATGATGACGTTCGGGCGCGCTCGGGTTAACCGAGCAAGGCGGGAAGATCCGAGTCGCTCGGACCCGTGAAAAAAAACATGAAGTTCTGGCGGGTTCGGATTCAGAGAAACCGAACCCGCTCATCTCTATTTGAAATATGTGAATTTCTTTTTGGCGCCAAAACCATACACAGAACCCATACTCTTTGCATACTCTCTCACATTGTTGCCATAACATTCAGATTGCTAGATTCATTTAGACTTGTGTGAAACCGGAGATATTTGTTGCTATATAGTTAAAAAAAAAATTTAAATAAATATTTAAGGAAGTAAGCGTAAAGCACAAACACAGTCTGGCCTAGTTGTAAAGGTTTATACAGAAAGAAACTGTGTTGTGTTTAGTGGGCAATAGTAGTTTTATTGCTCACATTTATAGAAGTTGTGTGATCTGTTTTATTGCGTACGCACATTGGTATACGTGGTACGGAACGTGAGGACAGCGTACAAAAATGTGCACGTAGCGCAAGGCCGCACACGTGGCATAGAGGTACGCACGGTTGCGTAATTACGCAAGCTTGCGTAGAGTTGTGCGCGCATAATAAAACCACACAATAGGTTCGTTTAGTTTAAAGGTGGGACAGTAGCCACGCTACAATAGCACCAAACCACCCGGTTTCTAAAGAAATTTAGTATAAAAACAAAATTTAGTATAAATCATTTTTTTTTAAATTGCCTCTGGGGGTAAAGCTGCCAACTTGAATTAATCCTATATAAAAAAAATTTAAGAAAACCACTTAACCAGCGCTTCTATTCGTTCAGAGGTTCCCTTATTCTTTTCAAATCATCTCCATCATTTTGCATGTAAAAACAAGGAGGTAGGAAAGAGAATATAGCGTAATACAATTTTTAATAACAAACAACAACATAAAAACAATAAAATCCAGCGGTCTGTGCAAAAGGCATAATAGACAGGTAGGCTTCTCAGTCAGAGTAGATACAATGGAGGTTTACCAGATTTGATGGAACTGTGGTTTAGACAGTTCAAAATCAGCATATAGGTATGGTAGAAATTCCCAGTGGGTCACTCATAATCGTCCCAAATGCTGAACAGGTTCTCCTTCCGTGTATTAGAGCTGAGATGCCTCCTTCACCTGGGAATTTCTACCATACCTATATCCTTGTTTTTACATGCAAAATGATGGAGATGATTTGAAAAGAATAAGGGAACCTCTGAACGAATAGAAGCGCTGGTTAAGTGGTTTTCTTAATTTTTTTTTATATATTTGCACTATTGGTGAGGGGTTAAAGGACACCTCTAGGAGTTAACCAGTGACAGGCTGCTTCTTGCGCACGACAAAATTCTTTTTATTTTTCTTTGAATTAATCCTAATTTTCTGTGCAGAAAAATAAAGTGTATTTGAGTGAGCGAATGCAGGAGTGAGTGGATACTGAACCCAAGAACTGAAGTGGTCTAGGTGGTCTAAGCTAGGTGGTCTAGGTGGACACACTGGGTTAGTAGAGGCCCGGTGGCATAGGGTTCGCAACCCTGCGTTATTAACTAGGTGGTCTTAGTGGACTGAGTGGTATCCCATACAACTCTTAGTGGTATGCTAGATGGTCTACAGCAGTGGTTCTCAAACTCGGTCCTCAGGACCCCACACAGTGCATGTTTTGCAGGTAACCCAGCAGGTGCACAGGTGTATTAATTACTCACTGACACATTTTAAAAGGTCCACAGGTGGAAATAATTATTTCACTTGTGATTCTGTGAGGAGACCTGCAAAACATGCACTGTGTGGGGTCCTGAGGACCGAGTTTGAGAACCTGTGGTCTACAGCAATCGTAGGGCATATAGATAACTAGTATCTATAGGCTGTGCTATTGCATCATATGTCCGTTTGTTCTGCACAGCACAACGTGATATTATTGTGTTATATGCGCTGTGGAAGAGCATACGCAGATGTGATTGTATAGACAAAGGGGTTTTTCTTTGATAACTTCGGGAAATCTCCCGAAGTGGGCTTCACTGGAAAGGGTGTAGGATAGTTATCTAATTTCTCTGTTTTTCACCCTACAAACAATTCCAGTTGAAAGATACCGAAAAGGAAATTTTCACTGCCTCTCTCAGGAAAATATTCCAAACAGACCTTCCACCAAAAGAAATTACAGTGTAAGGTCTGATAGGAGCCCTAAGTTGGGTACATTGCGATCCGCTACCAACAGTGTATCGTTGTACTGGCCAGCGTGGGCGAGAGCGAGTGGAAGGCGCTCGGGTATACTTCCACCGTCTACTTATATTGAGTATTTTGGTGTTTGTGGGAATTTTTTTAAATTATTAGAAGAGACCCACAAATATGGGAGCCAGTTGCTCAAGTAAGAGACGTGTAGACAGGGTTCAGGTAGAATTGTGGGCAAAAGGCTCAGCAAGGTTTATCATGTGTGAAAAATATGGTTCACACACAGAAGTTTTATGCAATGAGTTGGTATGTATGACTAACAATGATAGGGAACCATTCCCTAGGGTGGGCAGCTTTGAACCAGAGGTACTGCAGAATGTAAGCAGTAGAATATGTCTTCTTAAATCCAGAAAACAAAGGATTAGACATAATGATTGTTTAAAATTATGGCAACAGGAGGGGGATATGCAAAGAGAACAAATTCGCAAAACAGGTTCAAAACCTAGCGGGAATGAGAACACAAACACACCAGTGTCGACACAGGTCGAAGGGGAAGAGATGGCTACAGTCAATGGTATATCCGTAAATGATAGTAGTATGCAAAAGCAATGTATTAACCCTAATTTTTGCAAGATGTATCCTGTTTTGAAGTCTTTTCAAGGTTATAGGTCACAGGAAGATGAAGGATCCAGCCAAATTCCAGCTCTCCTCCAAGCAGTCACTTTGCAGGACACTCAGGTGGGGCCTGTCCAACCAGGTAGGGCAGTAACAATATTCCCCAATGAAAGAACTAGTGAGGTCACAGTTACCGGTAAGTGTGAGACAGTTCATTGCACAGAGACAACAACACCTCACAGTAAACAGATTAGGAACGGAATGGTAGAATTACACCCTGTCTTGGAAATAGTAACTCCCAATGGGGGAACCGATAGTCAGGGAGTAATCCTCACCAGGAATAATGCAATGTATTGCCCGTGGCCCAGAGATGAGCTGCGATCAATCATTTCAGAATTCCCCGACCCTCGGAAGCATTTAGCCAGATGTCAGAAATTTATCAGAGATCTGGGTAATGCGTATGAAACGACAAACACACACTGGCGGATAGTTTTGAAAGCGTGCCTACCCCCTAATATTGACACCCAAAAATTTATCACTGATTGTAGATTAGAGTCGGATAGTCTTATGACTGACAGAAACAATCAGGAAAATATAGAACGAATTAATAGGCAACTAGAGCTGTGTTTCCCCATTGAGTGGAGAAGAACTTTCTCCATAAAACAGAGGGAAAATGAAATGACATCTGAATATTTCCATCGGGCCCTGCAAAGAATGGATAGATACATTGGGGTATCAGATACAGGGAACGATGCGAATTATAGGGAAGTGGCTGTTTCTGTGCTAATGGACGGACTCAATAAGACAGTAAGGGACAGGGTACAAACATTTTTGCCTGATTGGAGAGGGGCCACAGTAGCTTGCCTTGGAGAGTGCGCGATTGAACACCATAAGAATATTGCTAGGCGTAGAGAACTGCAGGAGGAGAGTCTGAGGATTGAAAGAATACAGGCTCTTACACCAAAGTCTCATCAACCTAAACCCCAAAACACGGATAGTAAGAAAGGACCTAGGATGTTACACTTGTAGGAAGGAAGGGCATGTTGCCAGAGATTGTAGGAGTAGTAGAACACATAGCCAATATTGAATATAGTCCCCTAGACAGAGAAAACAAGCCACGTTATTAAACACATAGACGGGATCAAGGGACATATAGTAAGGAATCACGAGCCATATAGAGAACACAGATTCGGTTAATGGGAAGAACAGAATAAATGCAACTTTACCCTTTTGACAGAACTTGCTGGGGTTAGTAGGAGGTCTCTAAACTTTTGCTTCTCTCTCTAGCAGAAGTGACCTCTAAGTAACTTAACAGGAGTTTTGTTAGAGATGGTATACATATAGAGTGCTCCCACCCAGGAAGCACAAAATATGTTGGATACCCACGAAGACTAATGTTGCATTTCACTGTTTTAGATGCATGTCCATCACAGGTAGAGGAAATTATCTCAAAGATACCGGGTTCCCTATGAACTTAGAATGGACAAGACACTGGATTGATGGCTGGGATAGTCCCAGTAGAGATATAACACACATAGAATTTCTTTTAGGGGAGCAGACCGAGTAGAGAATCATTCCCCCGTAGTGCCCAATCCAGATGTCAAATTTTGTAAAATATTCTTTGCCTCTACAAATTTATCTGTTACTAAACTCTATGTTATTTGTCTTCAAAGTTTCCTCTTCATCTCTTACGTTCACTGACAGGATTATAGTTCAAACGCCACATGCCTACTCGGTCTTTCAGAGCTCTGCCCAAATTCAGTATATCTCACCAGCATAGGGACACCAGTATTTACGCAGTGTGCCTGGTCATGCACAAAGGGTGGAGAATGAGAATACTGGTGAAGGGAGACTGTACATAGACACCGATATGCATGATGGTGTGACAGCCTGATGGTGAACGCAAATCTGACAAATTTTCTTTTCTCTAACGTCCTAGTGGATGCTGGGGACTCCGTAAGGACCATGGGGAATAGACGGGCTCCGCAGGAGACTGGGCACTCTAAGAAAGATTTAGTACTACTGGTGTGCACTGGCTCCTCCCTCTATGCCCCTCCTCCTGACCTCAGTTAGAATCTGTGCCCGGCCAGAGCTGGGTGCTTTTAGTGAGCTCTCCTGAGCTTGCTAATAAGAAAGTATTTTAGTTAGGTTTTTTATTTTCAGAGAGCTTCTGCTGGCAACAGACTCTCTGCTACGTGGGATTGAGGGGAGAGAAGCAAACCTACTAACTGCGGCTAGGTTGCGCTTCTTAAGCAACTGGACACCATTGGCTCCAGAGGGATCGAACACAGGACCTGACCTTGTCGTCTGTACCCGGAGCCGCGCCGCCGTCCCCCTCGCAGAGCCAGAAGCCAGAAGCCGGCGGGTTGAAGCAAGAAGACGTCAAAATCGTCGGCAGAAGACTCCTGTCTTCATATGAGGTAGCGCACAGCACTGCAGCTGTGCGCCATTGCTCCCACATTACACCCACACACTCCGGTCACTGTAGGGTGCAGGGCGCAGGGGGGGGCGCCCTGGGCAGCAATTAGATTACCTCCTGGCAAAAGCAGCATATATACAGTTGGACACTGTTATATGCATGAGCCCCCGCCATTAATTTTACACAAAATCGCGGGACAGAAGCCCGCCGCTGAGGGGGCGGGGCCTTCTTCCTCAGCACTCACCAGCGCCATTTTTTCTCCACAGCTCCGCTGAGAGTAAGCTCCCCAGGCTCTCCCCTGCAGAAGCACGATAGAGAGGGTGAAAAAGAGAGGGGGGGCACATAAATTTGGCGTAAAAACAATATATACAGCAGCTACTGGGTTAACACTAAGTTACTGTGTGATTCCTGGGTTAATAGCGCTGGGGTGTGTGCTGGCATACTCTCTCTCTGTCTCTCCAAAGGGCCTTGTGGGGGAACTGTCTTCAAATAGAGCATCCCCTGTGTGTGTGGTGTGTCAGTACGTGTGTGTCGACAGGTCTGAGGTAAAAGGCTCCCCTAAGGAGGAGATAGAGCAAATATGTGTGTGAGAGGGTGTCTCCGTCGACAACGCCGACACCTGTTTGGATATGTCTAAGTGCTAAGGTGAATTTATTGCACAAAAGATTAGAGAACAGACAGGAAATCTACCCATGTCTGTCCCTATGGCACAGAGACCTTCAGAGTCTCACAATGCTCACTATCCAAAATAATAAACACTGATATCGACACGGAGTTAGACTCCAGTGTCGACTACGATAATGCAAAGTTACAGCCAAAATGGCAGAAAAGTATTCAATATATGATTATTGTAATAAAGGATGATTTGCATATCACTGATGACTCATTTGTCCCTGACACAAGGGTACACATGTTTAAGGGGAAGAAAGCTGAGGTAAATTTCCCTCCTCTCATGATGAAAAAGAGCGTGAATCTCCAGATAAGAGACTGCAGCTTCCCACAAAGAATTCTCAGGCACTATCCTTTCCCCACTAGGGCCAGGATGTGATGGGAATCTTCCCCTAGGGTGTCACTAGCTATTCTCAGGGATCCTGCAGATAGCGTGCACAGTCTGGTACACTACTCAGACCGGCGATTGTGTCGGCATGGGTTTATAGCGCTGTGGCAGCGTGGACAGGTACCTTATTAGCAGAGACCCTAGTATGCATATAGATATATATATGTATATATAGAGATATATATATATTAAAGATGCTGTCTTAAGAGATATATATATATATAAAACATGCCCAAAGAGACATGAGTATACTGGGTCCTAGAGTCAAAGCTATGTCGATTTCTTCTTGACGTGTTCTGTAGAATATGCAATGGACAGATGATGCCGACTTAAGAGGCATATGGAAGGCTGAGGATTGTGTGGAGAAGGGTTCTCGGACCTGGTCTCCACATCTATAGCTGGTAATTCTGATATTTTGCCTTATATTCCTGCACAGCCTAGGAAAGCACGACATTATCAAATGCAGCCTTTCGAATAAAGAAACAAGAATGTACGAGGTGCGTCCTTTCTTGCCAGAGGCGGGGGCAGAGGAAAGAAGCTGCACAACACAGCTAGTTCCCCAGAACAGAAGTCCTCCCCGGCCTCTACAAAAATCCACTGCATGTCGCTGGGGCTCCACAGGCGGAGCAAGGCCCGGTGGTGGCACGCCTTCGTAAGTTCAGCCACAAGTGGGTTCACTCCCTGTTAGATCCCTGGGCAATAGATATTGTGTCTCAGGGATACAAGCTGGACTTGGAGAAGATGCCCCCTCACCGACGGCCCTGCCGGCTTCCCCCCACGAGAGGGAATCAGTGTTAACTGCAATTCACAAATTGTATCTTCAACAGGTGGTGGTCAAGGTTCCCCTCCTTCAACAAGGAGGGGGTTATTATTCGACCATGTTGTAGTCCCGAAACCAGACGGTTCGGTCAGACCCATATTGAATTTAAAATCCCTGAACTTATACCTGAAAAGGTTCAAGTTCAAGATGGAATCGCTAAGAGCGGTCATTGCAAGCCTGAAAGGGGGAGATTTTATGGTGACTCGGGACATAAAGGATGCATACCTTCATGTCCCCATTTATCCACCTCATCAGGTGTACCTCAGAATTGCGGTACGGATTGTCATTACCAATTTCAGAGTTGCCGTTTGGTCTCTCCATGGCCTGGAGAGTATTCACCAAGGTAATGGCGGAAATGATGGTGCTCCTGCAGAAGCAAGGTGTCACTATTATCACGTACTTGGACGATCTCCTCATAAAAGCGAGATCAAGAGAGCAGCTGCTGAACAGCGTATCACTTCTCTGGAAGTGTAACGGCAACACGGCTGGATTCTATATATTCCAAAGTTGCAGTTGGTTCTTACAGCTCATCTGCCTCTCCTAGGCATGATCCTAGACACGGACCAGAAAAGGGTTTATCTCACGATAGAGAGAGCTCAGGAGCTCGTGACACTGGTCAGGAATCTATTAAAACCAAAACAGGTGTCAGTGCATCACTGCACTCGAGTCCTGGGAAGGAGGGTGGCATCATACGAGGCCATTCCCTTCGGCAGGTTCCATACGAGGACCTTCCAATGGGACTTACTGGACAAGTGGTCCGGATCACATCTTTAGATGCATCGGTTAATCACTCTATCCCCCAGGGTCAGGGGGTCTCTCCTGTGGTGGCTACAGAGTGCTCACCTTCTCGAAGGTCGCAGATTCGGCATTCAGGACTGGGTCCTGGTGACCACGGATGCAGGCCTCCGAGGGTGGGGGCAGTCACACAGGGAAGAAATTTCCAAGGGCTGTGATCAAGGCAGGAGACTTGCCTTCACATCAATATCCTGGAACTAAGGGCCATATACAACGCCCTAAGTCAAGCGGAGACCCTGCTTCACGACCAACCGGTTCTGATTCAGTCAGACAATATCACCGCAGTGGCTCATGTAAACCGCCAAGGCGGCACAAGGAGCAGGGTGGCAATGGTAGAAGCCACCAGAATTCTTCGCTGAGCGGAGAATCACGTGCAAGCACTGTCAGCAGTGTTCATTCCGGGAGTGGACAACTGGGAAGCAGACTTCCTCAGCAGACACGACCTCCACCCGGGAGAGTGGGGACTTCATCACGAAGTCTTCACTCAGATTACAAATCGATGGGAACTGCCACAGGTGGACATGATGGCATCCCGTCTCAACAAAAAGCTACAAAGGTATTGCACCAGGTCAAGAGACCCTCAGGCGATAGCTGTGGATGCACTAGTAACACCATGGGTGTTCCAGTCGGTCTATGTGTTTCCTCCTCTTCCTCTCATACCCAAGGTGCTGAGAATCGTAAGGAAAAGAGGAGTGAGAACAATACTCATTGTTCCGGATTGGCCAAGAAGGACTTGGTACCCGGAACTGCAAGAAATGCTCACAGAGGACCCATGGCCTCTGCCTCTCAGACAGGACCTGTTGCAACAGGGGCCCTGTCTGTTCCAAGACTTACCGCGGCTGCGTTTGACGGCATGGCGGTTGAACACAGGATCCTAGCGGAAAAAGGCATTCTGGATGAAGTTATTCCTATGCTGATAAAGGCTAGGAAGGACGTGTCAGCAAAACACTATCACCGTATATGGCAAAAATATGTTGCCTGGTGTGAAGCCAGGAAGGCCCCTACAGAGGAATTCCAGCTGGGCCGGTTCCTGCACTTCCTACAGTCTGTAGTGACTATGGGCTTGAAGTTGGGGTCCATAAAGGTCCAGATTTCGGCCCTATCCATTTTCTTTCAGAAGGAAATGGCTTCTCTTCCTGAAGTTCAGACGTTTGTCAAGGGAGTGCTGCATATTCAGCCCCCTTTTGTGCCACCAGTGGCACCTTGGGATCTCAACGTGGTGTTGGGTTTCCTGAAATCCCACTGTTTTGAGCCACTTAAGACCGTGGAGCTAAAGTATCTCACGTGGAAGGTGGTCATGCTATTGGCCTTAGCTTCGGCTAGGCGTGTGTCAGAATTGGCGGCTTGGTCATGTAAAACCCCCTATCTGGTTTTCCATATGGACAGGGCAGAATTACGGACTCGTCCGCAATTTCTGCCGAAGGTGGTGTCATCTTTTCATTTGAACCAACCTATTGTGGTGCCTGCGGCTACTCGTAGCTTGGAGGATTCCAAGTTGCTTGATGTAGTCAGGGCTTTGAAGATCTATGTAGCCAGGACGGCTGGAGTCAGGAAGACTGACTCGCTGTTTATCCTGTATGCATCCAACAAGTTGGGTGCTCCTGCTTCAAAGCAAACCATTGCTCACTGGATCTGTAGCACGATTCCGCAGGCTCATTCTGCGGCTGGATTGCCGCATCCAAAATCAGTGAAAGCCCATTCCACAAGGAAAGTGGGCTCTTCTTGGGCGGCTGCCCGAGGGGTCTCGGCATTACAGCTTTGCCGAGCAGCTACTTGGTCGGGTTCAAACACATTTGCTAAGTTCTACAAGTTTGATACCCTGGCTGAGGAGGACCTTGAGTTTGCCCATTCGGTGCTGCAGAGTCATCCGCACTCTCCCGCCCGTTTGGGAGCTTTGGTATAATCCCCATGGTCCTTACGGAGTCCCCAGCATCCACTAGGACGTTAGAGAAAAAAAGATTTTACTCACCGGTAAATCTATTTCTCGTAGTCCGTAGTGGATGCTGGGCGCCCGTCCCAAGGGGGTCATTCCGAGTTGTTCGCTCGTTATTTTTTTCTTGCAACGGAGCGATTAGTCGCTAATGCGCATGCACAATGTCCGCAGTGCGACTGCGCCAAGTAAATTTGTTATGCAGTTAGGTATTTTACTCACGGCATTACGAGGTTTTTTCTTCGTTCTGGTGATCGGAATGTGATTGACAGGAAGTGGGTGTTTCTGGGCGGAAACTGGCCGTTTTATGGGTGTGTGCGAAAAAACGCTACCGTTTCTGGGAAAAACGCGGGAGTGGCTGGAGAAACGGAGGGGTGTCTGGCTGAACGCTGGGTGTGTTTGTGACGTCAAACCAGGAACGACAAGCACTGAACTGATCGCAGTTGCCGAGTAAGTGTGGAGCTACTCAGAAACTGCTAAGAAGTGTCTATTCGCAATTTTGCTAATCTTTCGTTCGCAATTTTACTATGCTAAGATTTACTCCCAGTAGGCGGCGGCTTAGCGTGTGCAAAGCTGCTTTAAGCAGCTTGCGAGCGAACAACTCGGAATGAGGGCCCAAGTGCAGACTTTCTGCAATACGTGTATATAGTTATTGCTTAATAAAGGGTTATGTTATGTTGGCATCCATTGTTTGATGCTCTGTTGTTGTTCATACTGTTGACTGGGTAAGTTTATCACAAGTTATACGGTGTGATTGGTGTGGCTGGTATGAGTCTTACCCTGGATTCTAAAATCCTTTCCTTGTAATGTCAGCTCTTCCGGGCACAGTTTCCTTAACTGAGGTCTGGAGGAGGGGCATAGAGGGAGGAGCCAGTGCACACCAGTAGTACTAAATCTATCTTAGAGTGCCCAGTCTCCTGCGGAGCCCGTCTATTCCCCATGGTCCTTACGGAGTCCCCAGCATCCACTACGGACTACGAGAAATAGATTTACCGGTGAGTAAAATCTTATTTTTATTATTTCCCCTCTCTTTTCACTTTCCACAGACGGTTTACTTCACACAACTGATAATACACAACAGTTAAACACATCGAAATGCAAGATTTGTGTTCATTACAGGAAAGGGCAGTCTGGAGGTCAAAGGGATATGGCCAGGAATCCTCGGGACTGTGGACAGGTGGACAAGGTAAGCCAGTAGCCCCCAGAGCATATCTTCCAAGCTTAGCTGAGGCGGCACACGGTCTGACTCATCTGGGTAAAGAGGGTATGTGTAAGCTGGTGAAAGCCTACTGGTGTGCATCAGGATTCTCTTCTCATGCAGGTAAGAGAGCAATGACATGTTTTACTTGCTTGAGGAAGAATATTGGAAAATCAATACCAACAGAGCCATCCCATATCCCTCCGACAGATGGTCCTTTTCAGGTAATACAAATCGATTTCATACAGTTACCACCCTGTAGGAATTTAAAATATGTGTTAGTCTGTATTGATGTGTTTTCAAATGGGGTAGAAGCGTTCCCTGCTGCCACAAATACTGCTACGTTCACTGCAAAGAAAATTGTGCAGGAATTTGTGTGTAGATATGGTATCCCTAGAATAATTGAAAGTGATAGGGGTACCCATTTTACAGGTAAAGTCTTTCAGGTCATGTGCAAACTGATGGGAATTAATAGCAAGCTGCATACTCCGTACTGGCCACAGGCGAGTGCAAAGGTGGAGAGAGTGAATAGCACTATGAAGAACAAGCTGAGCAAATTAATGGTTGAAACTGGATTGTCGTGGCCAGAAGCTTTGCCACTAGTGTTGTACAGCATCAGAACCACTCCCAGGTCTCCCCTTAACCTATCACCCTTTGAAATCCTTTTTGGTCGACAACCTCATGTAATGATAGACCCCCACGATGATTTGAAATGTAATAATGAAGTGACTGTGAAATATATGGTTGGGACGAGCCAGCAGCAGAGAAATCAACAGAGAAATTTAAAGCTGGTGATTCCTGACCTACCGAACAGTAATTGTCATGACATTGAACCTGGGAATTATGTGATGTTTTGAAATTTCTTACGCTCAGGTTGCCTCATAAACAGGTGGGAAGGACCATATCAAGTATTGTTAACCAGCACAACAGCATTGAAGGTCGCCGAAAGAGAGACGTGGATCCACTCGTCCCACTGCAAGCAGGTCACTGACCCGGAGAGAACTCGTGCAGTTTCATCAAGTTTTTGTCGTTTGGTAACTGTGTGTTCAAAGAGCAAAGTGAACTGTGTGTCCAAAGAGCAAAGCAAAGAGACACTGGAGTGTCTGTTCCGGGAAAGTTGAGAAGCAGGACTGTTGAAGGGCATCTGAGCACAGAGAGTAACAAGAGCTAGAACGGTTGTCGTACCACTTTCTTTTTTTCACCTCCCCCTACATTTTTTCCTTTCTTTTCTCCTTCTTATTTTCCTCCTTTCCCCTAACGAAATGGATCGATCACAAGAGACTGCGTTTCGGGTTCTGTTAGTAATTCTGGTTTTGATAAGGACAGTTTGTTTTGGTGAGGGTCCCAGAGAGGTCGAGCAGGGATCTGGAATGGGTTCTGATGGCAAGTACGAATTTGTAGGATCTCAGGATCAGCACATCATTTTGGTAAAGGCTGGCATCAGTAAGCACTCTGGTAGTCAAGGAGCTCAGAGGCACTGTGAGGGGTTATTGTCTGATGAATATTGCATTTGTAGGAATTGTGAGAATATAGTTGAGGATGGGTGCATCCAGAGATGTCAGTCCAACCTTAATATCGACATGGACCGTCATCCGTTGAGTGATTACCACTCACTAGTGGGTAAGGTCTTAAACCAGACAGAATGTTGGGTGTGCTCACAGGTGCCTCAAGGTCAGAGCAGGCCAGGATTAGTACCATACCCTTTAGCAGTAGATGAGGTACTCGAATTACGGGGTGGGAGACCGGTGGACAAGAAATTCAATATCTCTAGTCCCCCTAGTTTGAAGCTCCACCAGTATCATGTAGACAGATCCTTATTATGTTTCAATATTTCCAATTACCGAAAACTGGGAAATTGGGAAGTGACGTGAAATAACCAGACAATGACCTTTTCACACAGAGCTGATAGGATACCCATAGACTCTGAACTTATACGCCAAATAGCCAACAGTGGGAGGTATTTCCGGTATAGGTATACTTGTGGAAGCAAGACCATGTGGGTTGGAAAAGTATCGCCAGGGTACTGTGCTCATATCATCCAGCCCGATACTTGTACTGAGCAGATGGGAGAACTAGGGATTGGTTTCTTCACTTGGAAAGTTTGTAATATGGTGATGTTATATTTTGTCCCGTATGTTCTCCCAGATGATGCCTATTTCATATGTGGGAGGAAGGCATACAAGTGGCTTGCCCCGAGCTCAGAGGGATTGTGTTATATTGGGAGAGTACTGCCAGAGGTCATGACCATAACCCATGATAAGATGAAAGACGTTCACCGCAGTGCTCAGGCTCCTTATACTCATACTCACTATGAACACATCATCAAGAGACACCTCATAGATAGGACAGAGCACGCAGCCTCTGATTTAATCCACAAATCCACCGGGATTCAATTCCTTCTCGCATTAGACATCACCCGTACTGCCAGAGGAATTATAAATTATAGGTATATCCATGCGCTAGCGAACTTGATAGATAATATCACTGAGATGTATGACGACACCTTCAGGTATACGGGAAGGGAGTTACAAGCTTACAAGAATGAACTGATTCAGCACAGGATGGTCTTAAATTATATCACAGCCGTGACAGGTGGGTACTGTGTTACTCTGGCAACTCAATATGGGGTTAAGTGCTGTACGTATATTACGAACAGTACTGACAACCCAACGGAGATTATCGATCAAAAGATGGACGATATCTTGCAGTTGAAATGGGAGTTCAGGAGGAAACACAAACTTACCTTGGCCACTGTGAGTAATGAACTGACCGGCTGGGTCTCATGTTTGAACCCACAAAATTGGTTCTCAGGTTTAGGAGAGTGGGCTCAAAATGTTATTATGAGTGTAGGGAAGTTTCTCCTTTGTATCCTGGGAGTCGTCATAATTATTGGTTTGATATTTAGGTGTGTTCGAATTCTGACGCGGCGCAAGCACGGCACAAAGTTGATGAGTCTAAGGAGCAAGGGCGCTGTTATAGCAGCAGATTTAATTTATGACCCATCCATAGAGACCGTGTTATGATAAGGATTGCAAATGAATTTCATGGCCTGTTTCTTTCACCCGTTTTTCTTTTGTTTCTCCCTCTGCCCAGATACATTCATCCGGAAAAGACATCAGCCCTACCCAAAATGTTTATGTGAATGTATTTTAGATATGTGTCTTATCTTCATCTCTGCAACCTCCAGTTAATGGCACACATAGTCAACAGGTGATATCCACATACTAGCACTCACATATGTCCCCCCTCCATGTATCATCAAATAAATGTGCACCCCATTCGTTGGAAAAATCCGACAAGAGCTCGGTAGTGTTTGTTGGCCCATTTACAGACCCTTAGTATGGGATGAGAAGGATTTAATGTATACTTCGCAATACCTCAAAGCTTATTTAGAACATATACGGCACGATGATACATGCCCCTCAGACATGGATTCATACATACATGCTTTTTACTATCCCACTAGGTCATACATTTCCCACCTACAACTCTCTCCGATCATCAAAGCTTCTGTAGATATTGTATAGATATTTTTCTGTTTAGTGATTAGATAGTGGCAGTTATTGGTGACTGCCAAAGGGTGGACTGTCAAAGTCGAAAAATATTGCAGTACACACATCACGTACAAACTACACACAGATGGCCTCGCTGCGTGCACTTGTTCTGTCGTGCGTGCGCATATCTGCAATTTGCGTATGGTCGCTCCCGCGGTCCTGCGCATTAGCGTGTGGTATGAGTATTTATGGTAGAGTTTGTGAACGCACGGAAGGCTATCAAAACACATTACATATTTAATCCAAATAGTGCACAATGTACACATAGTATCCCCGCACCACATCAGAAAGTAACAACAGTTTAAATGGTAACAGAACAAAGGGATTCACCTTTACAGAATAGGAGGGGACAGAACAAGGTCATAAGGTGGTGTTTGGTATCCAGCTGAAGGGTATTTTAAGGGTAACATTCCGGTGTTGGTTTGAGAAAGATCGCATGTTCCTGTGGATAGTTATGTGCAGGAGCAGAATATAGATATAAACTGTATTTACTGTACATTATGTATGCGGCGGGAATCCAGAGGAGACCACCCACAAGAGCAGTTGGGAAAGGCATCGCCTACCTATTCAAACCGACCTATGACCTCTCCTGTACTGTAAATGTGCATTCCTGTGTCCAATGGACAAAGAGATTACAGTATCTATTGTATTGCTTTTTGGAAGAATTGTATAAAGAGAGCTGCTGCAGGCCTGGTCTGACACAAGACTCACAAAGTTATCTATCAGATGACCGAGGACCGGGCCGGGAAGCGCAAGCGAATCTACTCACATAGGCACCATTGAATGTAGCCATTTACTCTGTTATATTGTATTGTATTGTATTGTTTGTATTGTAACCCCCTTTCAGCAATAATCCACTGTGGTGTCAGAACCCAGCGGTAAAATCACAATTGGTGTCGTGTCTTCATTGCCCTGCTAAGGTTTTTCTTTTTAATTCAACAATTTTTATTAGATTTTTGATAGAAATACAAGAACAGGGAAGACCTTCATGATACAGACATACCAAAAACCGGAGAGAAACCGGTATAGTTACAATAATCCATCGTAAGGTGTCTTTAAACCACATCAGTGAAACCACAGATACATAGTCGGTACTTGTAGGCTTGAGTAAGAGGTAAAGGATAAACAATCTTAACCTACATGAGGTCTAGGAAATGATGAAGACATTACCGACGTGCGTCTTAGCATAAGAAATCACCATATACCTATGGCTAAGCATAAAATTCTACCTGAGGATTCACAGGACATCAATATACCCGAGAGGTCAATTAAGAAGACAGACAGGAGGGGGGGGGGGGGGGGGGAGAGAAACAAATGGGGAAAACAATACAAGTATAATCAGGTCATGAATGAGTAGCGGCCAAAGAAGTCCTAAGTAAAAATATTAAAGAAGTAATTCAGGCATGGTTAGCTATTCTAACCAAAGAGAAGGTTCAGTACCCATATGGCATCAGACTAAACATACAGCATGGGGTATTAAAATTAATATCATTGCATTTCCTAAGAAAACAGCAGGGGGTCCCAAAGGAACAGTACATGGGCCTAGGTTGTCAAGAGGCCCTATCGATTTGTCTATATAGATACCACGTTGCGGTCTCAAAAAGTTTATAGATGAACGACTGTACATCCGGGTCTAGAGTATCAATATACCTCTCCCACTTCTTGGCAAACCGCCTGACCCCCAATTCAATATCAGGAAGAGTAGCACGCCTCTCAAAATAAATAATCCGGAGGGTCATGTGTTTCACAGCCATCAAAGAAGGGGTAGACGGTTTGATCCAATTATTAAGAATTTGTTTCTTGGCAATTGTCAGGATAACAGAGAGTACCGGAACAATATCTCTATCTTCAGGCCCAAGAGACCACTCCCTAAAATCAAGTAGCAAACAAGCCCTCGGGCGTTTTATTAACCGTAAGTTAAATACTGTGTTGAGATAAGCGACCACCTTGTACCAAAACTTAGATATTTTCCGGCAAGACCACATATTGTGGTACAAGGTGGCACTCTGCGCAGTACATTTGATGCAACAGCCAGTGTCGTCTGGGACCATGTGTGCCCTCTGATTAGGCGCTATATATGCCCTTTGCAGCATCTTCAAGTGAACCTCTTGCAAAGAGGCAGAGTATAAGAACCTAAAAGTGGGTAAAATGTTATCTAACAATTCAGCGCACGATCCCATATTGGGGATATCTCTGGACCATGAAGACAACGCGGAGTCCCAGTGCCGATCTCTATATGAGACCCTAAAGGTGTTTCTGAAGTAACTAAGATGGTAAGGACAATCTTTAGTAAGCACCATTAAGGTGCGCAGGGGGTCTGTGGTAGCCTCAGAAATCATTGGGTGAGACTGGGATTGAGCAAAGTGTCTAGCCTGCAGGTACATAAAAAATTCCCGGTGGGAAATACCAAATTTTATCTGGATATCAGCGAAAGAAAGCACTGCGTTGCCTCCTGGGTCATATATGTCTCTAATAGCTGCGATCCCCTTTTCTCTCCAACTCAAAAAATGTGCATTATCAAGGCCAGGAAGGAAACATGGGTTACCCCAAAACGTAGTGTGAATAGAGGTGTTAGGTTTTCTCTGGGCTTTAGTGTGAGTGGCCTGCCATGCTCGATATGTATGCCAAAATAAAATATTATGTTTTATCTCAGATGGGAGACAGGAGTTTGGGGTGTGTAAGAGTGCAGCAGGTGAGAAAGGATGGAATACGGCCAGTTCAAGTGGCAAGTTCGTAAATACTGATCTGCCCCAAAGCCAGTCTATGATATACCGGTACATCGCTGCTCTACTAAATAGTAGAGATGAGCGGGTTCGGTTTCTCTGAATCCGAACCCGCCAGAACTTCATGTTTTTTTTCACGGGTCCGAGCGACTCGGATCTTCCCGCCTTGCTCGGTTAACCCGAGCGCGCCCGAACGTCATCATGACGCTGTCGGATTCTCGCGAGGCTCGGATTCTATCGCGAGACTCGGATTCTATATAAGGAGCCGCGCGTCGCCGCCATTTTCACACGTGCATTGAGATTGATAGGGAGAGGACGTGGCTGGCGTCCTCTCCGTTTAGACACTTGATTTACTAATTTTGGGGAGCATTAGGAGTACTCAGTAGTGTACAGTGCAGAGTTTTGCTGATAGTGACCAGTGACTGACCACCACTTTTATTTATAATCCGTTCTCTGCCTGAAAAAAGCGATACACAGCACACAGTGACTCAGTCACATACCATATCTGTGTGCACTGCTCAGGCTCAGGCCAGTGTGCTGCATCATCTATTATCTATATATAATATTATATATATCTGTCTGACTGCTCAGCTCACACAGCTTATAATTGTGGGGGAGACTGGGGAGCACTACTGCAGTGCCAGTTATAGGTTATAGCAGGAGCCAGGAGTACATAATATATTATATAGTGAGTGACCACCAGACACACAGTGCAGTTTATTTAATATATCCGTTCTCTGCCTGAAAAAAGCGATACACACAGTGACTCAGTCAGTCACATACCATATCTGTGTGCACTGCTCAGGCTCAGGCCAGTGTGCTGCATCATCTATATATATTATATATCTGTCTGACTGCTCAGCTCACACAGCTTATAATTGTGGGGGAGACTGGGGAGCACTACTGCAGTGCCAGTTATAGGTTATAGCAGGAGCCAGGAGTACATAATATTATATTAAAATTAAACAGTGCACACTTTTGCTGCAGGAGTGCCACTGCCAGTGTGACTAGTGACCAGTGACCTGACCACCAGTATATAATATTAGTAGTATACTATCTCTTTATCAACCAGTCTATATTAGCAGCAGACACAGTACAGTGCGGTAGTTCACGGCTGTGGCTACCTCTGTGTCGGCACTCGGCAGCCCGTCCATAATTGTATATACCACCTAACCGTGGTTTTTTTTTCTTTCTTTATACATACATACTAGTTACGAGTATACTATCTCTTTATCAACCAGTCTATATATTAGCAGCAGACACAGTACAGTGCGGTAGTTCACGGCTGTGGCTACCTCTGTGTCGGCACTCGGCAGCCCGTCCATAATTGTATATACCACCTAACCGTGGTTTTTTTTTCTTTCTTTATACATACATACTAGTTACGAGTATACTATCTCTTTATCAACCAGTCTATATATTAGCAGCAGACACAGTACAGTGCGGTAGTTCACGGCTGTGGCTACCTCTGTGTCGGCACTCGGCAGCCCGTCCATAATTGTATACTAGTATCCAATCCATCCATCTCCATTGTTTACCTGAGGTGCCTTTTAGTTGTGCCTATTAAAATATGGAGAACAAAAATGTTGAGGTTCCAAAATTAGGGAAAGATCAAGATCCACTTCCACCTCGTGCTGAAGCTGCTGCCACTAGTCATGGCCGAGACGATGAAATGCCAGCAACGTCGTCTGCCAAGGCCGATGCCCAATGGCATAGTACAGAGCATGTCAAATCCAAAACACCAAATATCAGTAAAAAGCCTCTTTTTTTCTTTGCGTCATGTGCTGTTTGGGGAGGGTTTTTTGGAAGGGACATCCTGCGTGACACTGCAGTGCCACTCCTAGATGGGCCCGGTGTTTGTGTCGGCCACTAGGGTCGCTAATCTTACTCACACAGCTACCTCATTGCGCCTCTTTTTTTCTTTGCGTCATGTGCTGTTTGGGGAGGGTTTTTTGGAAGGGACATCCTGCGTGACACTGCAGTGCCACTCCTAGATGGGCCCGGTGTTTGTGTCGGCCACTAGGGTCGCTAATCTTACTCACACAGTCAGCTACCTCATTGCGCCTCTTTTTTTCTTTGCGTCATGTGCTGTTTGGGGAGGGTTTTTTGGAAGGGCCATCCTGCGTGACACTGCAGTGCCACTCCTAGATGGGCCCGGTGTTTGTGTCGGCCACTAGGGTCGCTAATCTTACTCACACAGCTACCTCATTGCGCCTCTTTTTTTCTTTGCGTCATGTGCTGTTTGGGGAGGGTTTTTTGGAAGGGACATCCTGCGTGACACTGCAGTGCCACTCCTAGATGGGCCCGGTGTTTGTGTCGGCCACTAGGGTCGCTTATCTTACTCACACAGCGACCTCGGTGCAAATTTTAGGACTAAAAATAATATTGTGAGGTGTGAGGTATTCAGAATAGACTGAAAATGAGTGTAAATTATGGTTTTTGAGGTTAATAATACTTTGGGATCAAAATGACCCCCAAATTCTATGATTTAAGCTGTTTTTTAGTGTTTTTGGAAAAAAACACCCGAATCCAAAACACACCCGAATCCGACAAAAAAAATTCGGTGAGGTTTTGCCAAAACGCGGTCGAACCCAAAACACGGCCGCGGAACCGAACCCAAAACCAAAACACAAAACCCGAAAAATTTCAGGCGCTCATCTCTACTAAATAGAACAGGATCCGGGATTCCCATACCTCCCTCTTCACGTAATAGCTGTAACCTAGCGTAGGGGACTCTTGGTCGTTTACCTGCCCATAGAAATCTAGTGAAACACTGTTTAAGAAAAAGGACATCTTTCTCAACAAGGGCAATAGGGAGCATAAGAAGAAAATAAGCAATCTTGGTAAAAACAACAGATTTAATAACTTCTGCTCGACCCATAAGAGACAAGGGCAGAGATGCCCAGTCTGTAAGGATTTTAGACACCTTGGACAAAATAGGACCAAAATTAACCGCATATAGATCCGGGAGGGAAGTAGGGATCTGAACCCCTAAATATCTAAGACTATCTTGAGCCACTGGGAATCGGGACAGGACCGGGTGTAATGGAAAGAGGGAAGAGTCTCCTGAAAGGAGGAGAAGCTCAGATTTAGATATATTAATTTTGTATCCCGCAAAGCAGAGCCGGCCTTAGGCATAGGCAAACTAGGCAATTGCCTAGGGCATTTGGTATGCTTAGGGGCACCAGCAGCTTCTGCTGATTAAAATGATATGTGGCATGCCTATATTCTGTGTGTGACTGCGGCTGTATCTGCATACGAAATGTTACATTGCAGTGTATTCCTGGAAATCACTGTAATGTAGCATTTTGTATGCAGATACAGCCACAGTCGCACACAGAATATAGACATGCTGTATATCATTTTAATCAGCAGAAGCTGCTTGTGCATCCTAGCCACATAGTAATACAAATAATAAGATGCATTTTCATAAACAAAAGGCACCCGACGTTAGCAGAGCTACCAGCTGACTCATGCCAGGCATCTCCTGCAGAACTAGTGGCGGTGCTAGGGGGCACCAACCAAAATCTTGCCTAGGGCATCAAATTGGTTAGGGCCGGCTCTGCCGCAAAGGAACCAAATTGTTCAATCAGGGAGACAATCGCAGGGATGGACGTATCAGGGTGAGAAATAAATAGAAGCATGTCGTCAGCATACAGTGATAATTTTACCATTGTGTCCATTATTTTTATGCCTGTAAATCTGGGAGAATTTCTCAGGGAAACAGCTAGGGGTTCTAAAGCTAAGGCAAATAATAAAGGTGACAAGGGGCAGCCCTGACGTGTGCCACTCTGGATAAGAAAAGGGGATGAGAGGATACCATTCCCCAAAACTTGAGTGGAGGGAGATTCATATAATCGGGAAATAAGAGAGACAAAGTCCTCAGGTGCACCAAAGCGGTGGAGCGTTTCATACAGATGGTCCCAGGTGACCAGGTCGAACGCCTTTTCGGCATCAAGTGACAATAATACATTAGTGTCAGTGGGTTTGGAAAGCTGAAAGGCCTGCATAACAGTCAAGACCTTACGGATATTGCTCACTGATTGCCGACCCCAGACAAATCCAGTCTGGTCTGTATGAACTATAGCAGGGACTATGAATTTGAGTCTATTCGAGAGGATTTTAGTGAACAATTTATAATCCGTGTTTAGAAGGGAGATCGGACGATAAGAACTGGGAGACTCAGGATCCCGGCCAGGCTTCGGGATAACCTTTATGACTGCGGAATTAAAATATTGGGGCAAGGAAGCACCCTGCATAAAATAATTAAATAAGACAGAAAGTGGTTCGCACAGTCTAGTAGATAGAATTTTATAGTAGTCATTGGCAAAACCGTCAGGGCCCGGAGTCTTCCCAGTCCTCAGTCCAGCTATTGCTAAAGAAACTTCCTCAGTGGTGATAGGTGCAAGAAGAGAGGTACAGTGCGACTCTGACATTTGAGGCAGATCAGTAGAAGACCAAAAGCTAGACTTGTGGGTCTGGTTAATAACAGGACGTGCATAAAGAGTGGTATAAAAAGACTGTAGCACCTCAGCAATCTCGGCCGAGGTCCGTACTCTGTCCCCACCTTGGGTGAGCAGAGAGTGAATGACCACTTTAGGGTGTCTGCCTTTTAACAAACGGGATAACAGTTTGCCAGACTTATTGCCATATCTATAAATGCCACAGTCTCTTGAAAATGAATATTTAGCTTCCATTTGAGAAAGGAGGGTATCAAACAGTGTTTTTTGTGTAAGGTACCGTTCCCTAGTAGAAGGGGAGGGGGAGGATTTAAATTTCTGAAAAGAGTGAGTAAGAGCCGCCTGGGCTTCCAAATATTGTGAGTTTAAATCTAAATCCCTTTTCTCTAACGTCCTAAGTGGATGCTGGGGACTCCGTAAGGACCATGGGGATAGCGGCTCCGCAGGAGACTGGGCACAACTAAAGAAAGCTTTAGGACTACCTGGTGTGCACTGGCTCCTCCCCCTATGACCCTCCTCCAGACGTCAGTTAGATTTCTGTGCCCGGCTGAGCTGGATGCACACTAGGGGCTCTCCTGAGCTCCTAGAAAGAAAGTATATTTTAGGTTTTTTATTTTCAGTGAGATCTGCTGGCAACAGACTCACTGCTACGAGGGACTAAGGGGAGAAGAAGTGAACCTACCTGTTTGCAGCTAGCTTGGGCTTCTTAGGCTACTGGACACCATTAGCTCCAGAGGGATCGAACACAGGCCCAGCCTCGGTCGTTCGGTCCCGGAGCCGCGCCGCCGTCCCCCTTACAGAGCCAGAAGCAAGAAGTTGGTCCGGAAAATCGGCGGCAGAAGACTTCGGTCTTCAACAAGGTAGCGCACAGCACTGCAGCTGTGCGCCATTGCTCCTCATGCACACCTCACACTCCGGTCACTGATGGGTGCAGGGCGCTGGGGGGGGCGCCCTGAGCAGCAATATAATATACCTTGGCCGGCAAATCTACACCATATATAGTCAGGAAGGCTATATAGGTGTAAAAATACCCCTGCCAGAGATCCAGTAAAAGCGGGAGAAAGTCAGTTGAAATAAGGGCGGGGCTTTCTCACTCAGCACACTGGCGCCATTTTCTCTTCACAGTGCAGCTGGAAGACAGCTCCCCAGGCTCTCCCCTGTAGTTTTCAGGCTCAAAGGGTTAAAAAGATAGGGGGGGCACTAAATTTAGGCGCAGTATTACATATACATAAGCAGCTATAGGGGAAAAATCACTCAGTTATAGTGTTAATCCCTGTGTTATATAGCGCTCTGGTGTGTGCTGGCATACTCTCCCTCTGTCTCCCCAAAGGGCTTTTGTGGGGTCCTGTCCTCAGTCAGAGCATTCCCTGTGTGTGTGCGGTGTGTCGGTACGGCTGTGTCGACATGTTTGATGAGGAGGCTTATGTGGAGGCGGAGCAGGTGCCGATAAATGTGATGTCACCCCCTGCGGGGCCGACACCTGAATGGATGGTAATGTGGAAGGAATTACGTGACAGTGTCGACTCTTAACATAAGAGATTTGACGACATAACAGATGTGGGACAGCCGGCTTCTCAGCTCGTGCCTGCCCATGCGTCTCAAAAGCCATCAGGGGCTCTAAAACGCCCGCTACCTCAGATGGCAGACACAGACGTCGACACGGATACCGACTCCAGTGTCGACGACGAGGAGACTACTGTACATTCCAATAGAGCCACCCGTTATATGATTGCGGCAATGAAAAATGTCTTGCACATTTCTGATGTTACCCCAGGTACCACAAAAAAGGGTATAATGTTTGGGGAGAAAAAATAACCAGTGGTTTTTCCCCCATCTGATGAATTAAATGAAGTGTGTGAAGAAGCGTGGGCTTCCCCTGATAAGAAACTGGTAATTTCTAAAAAGTTACTAATGGCGTACCCTTTCCCGCCAGAGGACAGGTTACGCTGGGAGACACCCCATAGGGTGGATAAAGCGCTCACATGACTATCAAAGAAGGTGGCACTGCCGTCTCCGGACACGGCCGCCCTCAAGGAACCTGCCGATAGAAAGCAGGAAGCTATCCTGAAGTCTGTTTTTACACACTCAGGCATTATACTGCGACCAGCTATTGCTTCAGCATGGATGTGCAGTGCTGCAGCGGCGTGGTCAGATTCCCTGTCAAAAAATATTGATACCTTAGACAGGGACACTATATTGCTAACCATAGAGCATATAAAAGACGCGGTTCTGTATATGAGAGATGCACAGAGGGATATTTGCCGGCTGGCATCTAAAATAAATGCACTGTCCATTTCTGCCAGAAGGGGTTTATGGACCCGGCAGTGGACAGGGGATGCAGATTCTAAAAGGCACATGGAAGTTTTGCCTTACAAGGGTGAGGAGTTATTTGGGGATGGTCTCTCGGACCTAGTTTCCACAGCGATAGCTGGAAAATCAGCATTTTTACCCCATGTCCCCTCACAGCAAAAGAAAGCACCGTATTATCAGGTACAGTCCTTTTGGCCCCAGAAAGGCAAGCGGGTTAAAGGCGCGTCCTTTCTGCCCAGAGGCAGAGGAGAGGGAAAAAGCTGCAAAATACAGCCAGTTCCCAGGAACAAAAGTCCTCCCCCGCTTCCGCTAAGTCCACAGCATGACGCTGGGGCTCCACTGGCGGAGCCAGGTGCGGTGGGGGCCCGTCTCAAGTGCTTCAGCGATCAGTGGGCTTGCTCACAGGTGGATCCCTGGATTCTACAAGTAGTGTCTCAGGGATACAAGCTGGAATTCGAGACGTCTCCCCCTCGCCGTTTCCTAAAATCTGCCTTGCCAACGTCTCCCTTGGACAGGGAGGCTGTGATAGAGGCAATTCACAAGCTGTATTCGCAGCAGGTGATAGTCAAGGTACCCCTCCTTCAACAAGGAAGGGGTTACTATTCCACAATGTTTGTGGTACCGAAACCGGACGGTTCGGTGAGACCCATTTTAAATTTAAAATCTTTGAACACGTATATAAAACGGTTCAAGTTCAAGATGGAATCGCTCAGGGCGGTTATCTCAAGCCTGGAGGAAGGGGATTACATGGTATCACTGGACATCAAGGATGCTTACCTGCATGTCCCCATTTACCCTCCTCACCAGGAGTACCTCAGATTTGTGGTACAGGACTGTCATTACCAATTCCAGACGCTGCCGTTTGGTCTGTCCACGGCACCGAGGGTGTTTACCAAGGTAATGGCCGAGATGATGATACTCCTGCGAAAAAAGGGAGTTATAATTATCCCGTACTTGGACGATCTCCTGATAAAGGCGAGGTCCAAGGAACAGTTGTTGATCGGAGTAGCACTTGCTCGGCAGGTGCTACAACAGCACGGCTGGATCCTGCATATTCCAAAGTCGCAGCTGGTTCCTGCAACACGTCTATTGTTCCTGGGGATGGTTCTGGACACAGAACAGAAAAGGGTGCTTCTCCCAGAGGAGAAGGCCAAGGAGTTGTAATCGCTAGTCAGAGACCTCCTAAGACCAAAACAGGTGTCGGTGCACCAGTGCACGCGAGTCCTGGGAAAGATGGTAGCTTCTTACGAAGCAATTCCGTTCGGAAGGTTCCATGCACGGATTTTTCAGTGGGATCTGTTGGACAAGTGGTCCGGATCGCATCTTCAGATGCATCAGAGGATAACCCTGTCTGCAAGGACCAGGGTGTCTCTACTGTGGTGGCTGCAGAGTGCTCATCTTCTGGAGGGCCGCAGATTCGGCATACAGGACTGGGTCCTGGTAACCACGGACGCCAGCCTTCGAGGCTGGGGAGCAGTCACACAGGGAAGAAATTTCCAGGGACTATGGTCAAGCCAGGAAATGTCCCTACACATAAATATTCTGGAACTAAGAGCCATTTACAATGCCCTAAGTCAGGCAAGACCCCTGCTTCAAAGTCAGCCAGTACTGATTCAGTCAGACAACATCACGGCGGTCGCCCATGTAAACCGACAGGGCGGCACGAGAAGCAGGATGGCGATGGCAGAAGCCACGAGGATTCTCAGATGGGCGGAAAATCACGTGTTAGCACTGTCGGCAGTGTTTATTCCGGGAGTGGACAACTGGGAAGCAGACTTCCTCAGCAGACAGGACCTCCACCCGGGAGAGTGGGGACTTCATCCAGAAGTCTTCCGGCTGATTACAAACCGATGGGAATGGCCACAGGTGGACATGATGGCGTCCCGCCTCAACAAAAAGCTAGAAAACTATTGCGCCAGGTCAAGGGACCCTCAGGCGATAGCGGTGGATGCTCTAGTGACACCGTGGGTGTACCGGTCGGTTTATGTGTTTCCTCCTCTTCCTCTCATACCAAGGGTGCTGAGGATAATAAGAAGGAGAAGAGTAAGAACTATACTCATTGTTCCGGATTGGCCAAGAAGAGCTTGGTACCGAGAACTTCAAGAAATGATCTCAGAGGACCCATGGCCTCTACCGCTCAGACAAGACCTGCTGCAGCAGGGGCCTTGTCTGTTCCAAGACTTACCGCGGCTGCGTTTGACGGCATGGCGGTTGAACACCGGATCCTGAAGGAAAAGGGCATTCCGGAGGAAGTCACTCCTACGCTGATCAAAGCCAGGAAGGACGTGACCGCAAAACATTATCACCGCATATGGCGAAAATATGTTGCTTGGTGTGAGGCCAGGAAGGCCCCAACGGAGGAATTTCAACTGGGTCGATTCCTGTACTTCCTACAGTCAGGGGTGACTATGGGCCTCAAGTTGGGGTCCATTAAGGTCCAGATTTCGGCTCTGTCGATTTTCTTCCAAAAAGAACTGGCTTCCCTGCCGGAAGTTCATACTTTTGTTAAAGGATTGCTGCATATTCAGCCTCCTTTTGTGCCTCCAGTGGCACATTGGGATCTCAACGTGGTGTTGGATTTCCTTAAATCACATTGGTTTGAGCCACTTAAAACCGTGGAGTTAAAATATCTCACGTGGAAAGTGGTCATGCTATTGGCCCTGGCTTCGGCCAGGCGTGTGTCAGAGTTGGCGGCTTTGTCATGTAAAAGCCTTATCTGATTTTCCATATGGATAGGGCGGAATTGAGGACTCGTCCCCAATTTCTGCCTAAGGTGGTTTCAGCGTTTCATTTGAACCAACCTATTGTGGTGCCTGCGGCTACTCGGGACTTGGAGGATTCCAAGTTGCTGGATGTAGTCAGGGCCCTGAAAATGTATGTTTCCAGAACGGCTGGAGTCAGGAAAACTGACTCGCTGTTTATCCTCTACGCACCAAACAAGATGGGTGCTCCTGCTTCAAAGCAGACTATTGCTCGCTGGATCTGTAGCACAATTCAGCTTGCACATTCTGCGGCGGGACTGCAGCATCCTAGATCAGTAAAAGCCCATTCCACGAGGAAGGTGGGCTCTTCTTGGGCGGCTGCCCGAGGGGTCTCGGCTTTACAACTTTGCCGAGCTGCTACTTGGTCGGGGTCAAACACATTTGCAAGATTTTACAAGTTTGACACCCTGGCTGAGGAGGACCTGGAGTTCGCTCATTCGGTGCTGCAGAGTCATCCGCACTCTCCCGCCCGTTTGGGAGCTTTGGTATAATCCCCATGGTCCTTACGGAGTCCCCAGCATCCACTTAGGACGTTAGAGAAAATAAGATTTTACTCACCGGTAAATCTATTTCTCGTAGTCCGTAGTGGATGCTGGGCGCCCATCCCAAGTGCGGATTGTCTGCAATACTTGTACATAGTTATTGTTAACAAAAGGGTTATTGTTGAGAGCCATCTGTGCAGAGGCTCCGTTGTTGTCATACTGTTAACTGGGTATAATATCACGAGTTGTACGGTGTGATTGGTGTGGCTGGTATGAGTCTTACCCGGGATTCAAAATCCTTCCTTATTGTGTCAGCTCTTCCGGGCACAGTATCCTAACTGACGTCTGGAGGAGGGTCATAGGGGAAGGAGCCAGTGCACACCAGGTAGTCCTAAAGCTTTCTTTAGTTGTGCCCAGTCTCCTGCGGAGCCGCTATCCCCATGGTCCTTACGGAGTCCCCAGCATCCACTACGGACTACGAGAAATAGATTTACCGGTGAGTAAAATCTTATTTTTTTACTATAGGACATAATGTGCCCCCGAATAACTGATTTTGACGCCTGCCAGAAAAGAGCAGGATCCTCGCTCAGAGTTTCTCCATTATGCGTAAGATAATCCAGCCACGCTGCATCTAATGAGGAGCGGAATTTCAGAGAGCCACTTAAATGAGAGGGGAAGTGCCAGGAGCGAAAAGGGGATTTTTCTGAGAGGAGCATCAATTTCATCCAGCATAAAGCATGGTCCGAAATACAGATATCCTCAATTTTAGAGTCAGCCACTTTTGAGAAAAAAGAGTCAGATAGCAGTAGATAATCAATCCTCGAGAACGTGTGGTGCGCAGCTGAGAGGCATGTAAATTCCCTTTCTAATGGGTAGCATGCGCGCCACACATCCACTAAGGACAACTGCGAGCAAATATAGGGGATACCAATACGTGGTAACGTGGGGGGAGCGCGAGGGGGAGGGGATTTATCCAAGGTTGGAGAAGAATATAAATTAAAATCTCCACCCAAGATTATAGGAATTTCAGAGTAGCTTAGTAGCTTAGTGACCATGTTCGTATAAAATTGCTTAGAGTACTGATTGGGAGCATAAATATTACAAAGTAGGAACCTGGATGCATACAATGTGACATCTGCCAGTACATACCGACCCTGAGTGTCATCTAAAATCGCATGGACGGAGATAGGGACCGTGTGCCGTGCTAAAATAATCACTCCCCTAGCCTTAGAAGAGAAGGAGGAAGAGGCTACCACAGACCAACCCATAGTGTTCAGTTTTACCACTTCATTTGGCATAAGGTGAAATTCCTGAATGAAAACAACATCCATTCCCACCTTCCGAAGATAGAGCAAAATCTTTCTCCGTTTAGCTGGGGAGTTGATCCCTCCCACATTCCATGTGCCGACACTCAAACTAGCCATGCATCAAATGAACTGGGAAAACCTGAAAATCTGCGCAGTAATCATGATATCTACAGCCGCCGAAAAACGGCTACAAATCATACCGGGGTGGACACATAAGGAGGAGAAGGGGAGGGGAAGAAGAAAAGAGAGACAGAAACATAGAAAACACACAAAATATAACATTAACATTGTGAAAGAAAGTCCTGCTAAGGACAATCATAACTTCAGAAAACGAGAACAACCGGTTCAAGCAAGCACAGAGGCCATTATAGACAGCCAATGAGCCAGCCAGAATTATGAAAACCTGAGAAAAAAATGAGGGAGGGGGCGCCCTAACCCACCCTCGGCAACATTATATATGAAAATATACATAGGAAAAATAACTAGAAAATATCAGAGCACACAGAGCATGTTACAGAAAAAGAAAAACGCAGCCTGTCACATAAGAAGAAGGGGGAGATATCCCTGCTAAGTATATATAACCATTCTAGAAAGATTACATAGCCACAAAAAGACAACAGATGAATAAGAAAAATCTAAAACATAAAACAAGGCAAAAAGGTTCAGCCCGCTGTATAAGACCAAAGTCTCTTTTGGGGGAAAAAACACCTGTAGCAGATTCTACAGCAATAATTAAATTGGCAGACATAACCGGAAAAAGAGAAGTCCAGGAGCAATACTCAGCCATCTCGATCCAGGGTGTCATCCGCCTGAGAGGAGTCGTCATCTGCCTTGGATGCCTCAGAAACATAAGCCTCTGCATCTGCAAGATTTGTAAAGTCCCGGAAAGAATTTCCATCAAACAGGCGTAGTCTTGCAGGGAAGAGCAGAGCAAATTTTTTATTCGCCTTTACCAAACGGGAGCAAAGGGGGGTAAATTCCCGACGTGCCCGGGCTACCTCTGCGGAGTAGTCCTGGAAAATGGCCAAACGAGCTCCATCCCATTGTAAATTCCTATGCCTCCTGGATGCCATCCATATTGCCTCCTTATGGAGAAAGTTCAGACATTTAAATATAACCACACGTGGTCTGCTATTAGGTGAAGAACGTGGGGGACCCAGTCTGTGGGCTCTCTCAATAACTAAGCCAGAGCATTCATCTTGGATATGCAACAAATCAAGGAGGGACGTTTGTAAAAAAAAGAGTCAAATCAGGACCTTTCAGTGACTCAGGGAGCCCCAGCACCCGAAGATTCGATATCCTTGATCTATTTTCAAGATCGTCAACCTTGTTCAGCAGCTGGAAGTGAGATTTCTGGAGCTCATCATATCTGTGCTTAAGATCCCCAACATCCTGAAAAGTCTCCCCCAGCCTTTGTTCATTTGTAAGAACAGTCTTAGATAACTGCTTGATTTGGGATTTTAGATCTTTTACTGCCTGCTGCATTTTAGCAGCATGTGCATCCATGATAGGCTCCATGGCATCCCTAACAGCTCTCACTACATCAGCATAAGTCACTGGAGAGGCAGGGGAACAGTCAGGCTCACCTGAGGGAGAAATGTGTTTTGCAGAAGCCTGTTTAATGCTGCCAGCAGCCTGCAGACTCGTTTGTGAGCTAGGTGCGGCGGCCATCTTGGATTCCCCCGGCCGTTTTTCAGACCTCGATCTCTGGGCTTTAGGGGGCATGGGGGAGGACAGAAACCTTTCCATCCAATCCCCAGCACTTTCCCACAGGTAGTGTGCGCCAGGTGCGGAGAAAAGCCGCGAGCGGGAGGCGCTGTGTGCTCCGGTTACCGAGGGTGCAGGAGAGCTGCAGCAATCAGCTTCTCCTCACATGGGCGCCGGAACTGGAAGTCCCCCTGCTAAGGTTTAAAGTGTATTTTCATTGCATTGCATAACTGTTCAGGGTTTGTGGTGTATCTCTGGGTATGTACGCGCTGTGAGTACTTTGTACCATCAGCGCAGCGTTTATATGCGAAGTCCGTACGCAGTACGGGACTTTGTACGCTAATAGCGTACAAAGTGCGCAGAGTGTGTGTTAAGTACAGCGGCCGCAGCGGCTCCATGGTAAAGTGTATTTAAGGTGTGTTTAAGGTATAGCTTTCTTTCCTAAGGATATTTCAGCATTATCAATATATATATATATATTAGCTGAATACTAGTGATGAGCGGGTTCGGATTCCGAGAAACCGAACTTCAGCTTTTTATACACGGGGCAGAGCAGGCTCGGATCCTCCCGCCTTGCTCGGTTAACCCGAGCGCGCCCGAACGTCATCATCCCGCTGTCGGATTCTCGCGAGGCTCGGATTCTATCGCGAGACTCGGATTCTATATAAGGAGCCGCGCGTCGCCGCCATTTTCACACGTGCATTGAGATTGATAGGGAGAGGACGTGGCTGGCGTCCTCTCCGTTTATAGAGAAGAGAGTAGAGAGTTAGAGACACTATTTAGTATTTACTAATTTTGGGGAGCATATTAGGACTGGAGTACTACTACTTGCTGATAGTGTGACCAGTGACCATTGACCACCAGTTTAATTAATCCGTTCTCTGCCTGAAAAAAAACGATACACAGTGTGACACAGTCACATACCATATCTGTGCTCAGCCTCAGTGTGCTGCATCATCATATGTAATACTGTATATCTGACTGTGCTGAGTGCTCACTGCTCACACAGCTTAATTGTGGGGGAGACTGGGGAGCAGTTATAGCAGGAGTACATATTTTAAGTACAGTGCACACTTTTGCTGCCAGAGTGCCACTGCCAGTGTGACTGACCAGTGACCACTGACCACCAGTATATTGTGATTGTCTGCTGACCACCAGTATATTGTGATTGTCTGCCTGAAAAAGTTAAACACTCGTCGTGTGGTGTTTTTATAAACGCATTCTGCAGACAGTGTCCAGCAGGTCCGTCATTACATAATATATACCTGTCCGGCTGCAGTACTAGTGTGATATATATATATATTTTAATTTTATCTCATTATCATCCAGTCTATACAGTAGCGGATCTTGCCACGGGCAAGCAGGACTTTTGCCCGGGGCGCCGCCTTCCGGAGGGCGCTGGCGCCATCCGGAGGGCGCCGCACCGTGGCAAGATCTGCCACTGCTGCCCGCTGTGTCCCCCGTCCGCCTCAAATGCCCACTGCCCGCTGCCGTCCCCTGTGAAGGGAACTAGACGCTATGCGTCTAGTTTCCCTTCGTGGAGAGTAACTTTGCTGAGCGGTGCGCGATGACGTCATCGCGCACCGCACAGCAAAGGTCCTCTCCACGAAGGGAACTAGACGCATAGCGTCTAGTTTCCCTTCGTGGAGAGGACCTTTTGCTGTGCGGTGCGCGATGACGTCATCGCACATCGCTCAGCATTCAAGCGGTGCTAGAATGTACAGGGGGCGTAACTGACCACGCCCCCTGTATTAGGCCACGCCCACTGTCCTGCCCGGGGCGCTATGCGCCCTTGAACCGGCCCTGAGTCTATATTAGCAGCAGACACAGTACGGTAGTCCACGGCTGTAGCTACCTCTGTGTCGGCAGTCGCTCGTCCATCCATAATTGTATACCACCTACCCGTGGTTTTTTTGTTTTCTATCTTCTTGATACTAGTAGCTTACTTTAGGAGTCTGCAGTGCTGACAGACAGTGTCCAGCAGGTCCGTCATTACATAATATATACCTGTCCGGCTGCAGTACTAGTGTGATATATATATATATTTTAATTTTATCTCATTATCATCCAGTCTATATTAGCAGCAGACACAGTACGGTAGTCCACGGCTGTAGCTACCTCTGTGTCGGCAGTCGCTCGTCCATCTATAATTGTATACCACCTACCCGTGGTTTTTTTTTTCTATCTTCTTGATACTAGTAGCTTACTTTAGGAGTCTGCAGTGCTGACAGACAGTGTCCAGCAGGTCCGTCATTACATAATATATACCTGTCCGGCTGCAGTACTAGTGTGATATATATATATATTTTAATTTTATCTCATTATCATCCAGTCTATATTAGCAGCAGACACAGTACGGTAGTCCACGGCTGTAGCTACCTCTGTGTCGGCAGTCGCTCGTCCATCTATAATTGTATACCACCTACCCGTGGTTTTTTTTTTCTATCTTCTTGATACTAGTAGCTTACTTTAGGAGTCTGCAGTGCTGACAGACAGTGTCCAGCAGGTCCGTCATTACATAATATATACCTGTCCGGCTGCAGTACTAGTGTGATATATATATATATTTTAATTTTATCTCATTATCATCCAGTCTATATTAGCAGCAGACACAGTACGGTAGTCCACGGCTGTAGCTACCTCTGTGTCGGCAGTCGCTCGTCATCCATAAGTATACTAGTATCCATCCATCTCCATTGTTTACCTGAGGTGCCTTTTAGTTGTGCCTATTAAAATATGGAGAACAAAAATGTTGAGGTTCCAAAAATAGGGAAAGATCAAGATCGACTTCCACCTCGTGCTGAAGCTGCTGCCACTAGTCATGGCCGAGACGATGAAATTCCATCAACGTCGTCTGCCAAGGCCGATGCCCAATGTCATAGTACAGAGCATGTAAAATCCAAAACACCAAATATCAGTAAAAAAAGGACTCAAAAATCTAAAATAAAATTGTCGGAGGAGAAGCGTAAACTTGCCAATATGCCATTTACCACACGGAGTGGCAAGGAACGGCTGAGGCCCTGGCCTATGTTCATGGCTAGTGGTTCAGCTTCACATGAGGATGGAAGCACTCAGCAGCTCGCTAGAAAAATGAAAAGACTCAAGCTGGCAAAAGCACAGCAAAGAACTGTGCGTTCTTCGAAATCCCAAATCCACAAGGAGAGTCCAATTGTGTCGGTTGCGATGCCTGACCTTCCCAACACTGGACGTGAAGAGCATGCGCCTTCCACCATTTGCACGCCCCCTGCAAGTGCTGGAAGGAGCACCTGCAGTCCAGTTCCTGATAGTCAGATTGAAGATGTCAGTGTTGAAGTACACCAGGATGAGGAGGATATGGGTGTTGCTGGCGCTGGGGAGGAAATTGACAAGGAGGATTCTGATGGTGAGGTGGTTTGTTTAAGTCAGGCACCCGGGGAGACACCTGTTGTCCGTGGGAGGAATATGGCCATTGACATGCCTGGTGAAAATACCAAAAAAATCAGCTCTTCGGTGTGGAAGTATTTCAACAGAAATGCGGACAACATTTGTCAAGCCGTGTGTTGCCTTTGTCAAGCTGTAATAAGTAGGGGTAAGGACGTTAACCACCTCGGAACATCCTCCCTTATACGTCACCTGCAGCGCATTCATAATAAGTCAGTGACAAGTTCAAAAACTTTGGGCGACAGCGGAAGCAGTCCACTGACCAGTAAATCCCTTCCTCTTGTAACCAAGCTCACGCAAACCACCCCACCAACTCCCTCAGTGTCAATTTCCTCTTTCCCCAGGAATGCCAATAGTCCTGCAGGCCATGTCACTGGCAATTCTGACGAGTCCTCTCCTGCCTGGGATTCCTCCGATGCATCCTTGCGTGTAACGCCTACTGCTGCTGGCGCTGCTGTTGTTGCTGCTGGGAGTCGATGGTCATCCCAGAGGGGAAGTCGTAAGACCACTTTTACTACTTCCACCAAGCAATTGACTGTCCAACAGTCCTTTGCGAGGAAGATGAAATATCACAGCAGTCATCCTGCTGCAAAGCGGATAACTGAGGCCTTGGCATCCTGGGCGGTGAGAAACGTGGTTCCGGTATCCATCATTACTGCAGAGCCAACTAGAGACTTGTTGGAGGTACTGTGTCCCCGGTACCAAATACCATCTAGGTTCCATTTCTCTAGGCAGGCGATACCGAAAATGTACACAGACCTCAGAAAAAGAGTCGCCAGTGTCCTAAAAAATGCAGCTGTACCCAATGTCCACTTAACCATGCACATGTGGACAAGTGGAGCAGGGCAGGGTCAGGACTATATGACTGTGACAGCCCACTGGGTAGATGTATGGACTCCCGCCGCAAGAACAGCAGCGGCGGCACCAGTAGCAGCATCTCGCAAACGCCAACTTTCCTAGGCAGGCTACGCTTTGTATCACCGGTTTCCAGAATACGCACACAGCTGAAAACCTCTTACGGCAACTGAGGAAGATCATCGCGGAATGGCTTACCCCAATTGGACTCTCCTGTGGATTTGTGGCATCGGACAACGCCAGCAATATTGTGTGTGCATTAAATCTGGGCAAATTCCAGCACGTCCCATGTTTTGCACATACCTTGAATTTGGTGGTGCAGAATTATTTAAAAAACGACAGGGGCGTGCAAGAGATGCTGTCGGTGGCCAGAAGAATTGCGGGACACTTTCGGCGTACAGGCACCACATACAGAAGACTGGAGCACCACCAAAAACGCCTGAACCTGCCCTGCCATCATCTGAAGCAAGAAGTGGTAACGAGGTGGAATTCAACCCTCTATATGCTTCAGAGGTTGGAGGAGCAGCAAAAGGCCATTCAAGCCTATACAATTGAGCACGATATAGGAGGTGGAATGCACCTGTCTCAAGCGCAGTGGAGAATGATTTCAACGTTGTGCAAGGTTCTGCTGCCCCTTGAACTTGCCACACGTGAAGTCAGTTCAGACACTGCCAGCCTGAGTCAGGTCATTCCCCTCATCAGGCTTTTGCAGAAGAAGCTGGAGACATTGAAGGAGGAGCTAAGACAGAGCGATTCCGCTAGGCATGTGGGACTTGTGGATGGAGCCCTTAATTCGCTTAACAAGGATTCACGGGTGGTCAATCTATTGAAATCAGAGCACTACATTTTGGCCACCGTGCTCGATCCTAGATTTAAAACCTACCTCGGATCTCTCTTTCCGGCAGACACAAGTCTGCTGGGGTTCAAAGACCTGCTGGTGAGAAAATTGTCAAGTCAAGCGGAACGCGACCTGTCAACATCTCCTCCTTCACATTCTCCCGCAACTGGGGGTGCGAGGAAAAGGCTCAGAATTCCGAGCCCACCCGCTGGCGGTGATGCAGGGCAGTCTGGAGCGACTGCTGATGCTGACATCTGGTCCGGACTGAAGGACCTGCCAACGATTACGGACATGTCATCTACTGGCACTGCATATGATTCTCTCCCCATTGAAAGAATGGTGGAGGATTATATGAGTGACCGCATCCAAGTAGGCACGTCAGACAGTCCGTACTTATACTGGCAGGAAAAAGAGGCAATTTGGAGGCCCTTGCACAAACTGGCTTTATTCTACCTAAGTTGCCCTCCCACAAGTGTGTACTCCGAAAGAGTGTTTAGTGCCGCCGCTCACCTTGTCAGCAATCGGCGTACGAGGTTACTTCCAGAAAATGTGGAGAAGATGATGTTCATTAAAATGAATTATAATCAATTTCTCCGTGGAGACATTGACCAGCAGCAATTGCCTCCACAAAGTACACAGGGAGCTGAGATGGTGGATTCCAGTGGGGACGAATTGATAATCTGTGAGGAGGGGGATGTACACGGTGATATATCGGAGGATGATGATGAGGTGGACATCTTGCCTCTGTAGAGCCAGTTTGTGCAAGGAGAGATTAATTGCTTCTTTTTTGGTGGGGGTCCAAACCAACCCGTCATTTCAGTCACAGTCGTGTGGCAGACCCTGTCACTGAAATGATGGGTTGGTTAAAGTGTGCATGTCCTGTTTATACAACATAAGGGTGGGTGGGAGGGCCCAAGGACAATTCCATCTTGCACCTCTTTTTTCTTTCATTTTTCTTTGCGTCAAGTGCTGTTTGGGGAGTGTTTTTTGGAAGGGCCATCCTGCGTGACACTGCAGTGCCACTCCTAGATGGGCCAGGTGTTTGTGTCGGCCACTTGGGTCGTTGAGCTTAGTCACACAGCTACCTCATTGCGCCTCTTTTTTTCTTTGCGTCATGTGCTGTTTGGGGAGTGTTTTTTGGAAGGGCCATCCTGCGTGACACTGCAGTGCCACTCCTAGATGGGCCAGGTGTTTGTGTCGGCCACTTGGGTCGTTGAGCTTAGTCACACAGCTACCTCATTGCGCCTCTTTTTTTCTTTGCGTCATGTGCTGTTTGGGGAGTGTTTTTTGGAAGGGCCATCCTGCGTGACACTGCAGTGCCACTCCTAGATGGGCCAGGTGTTTGTGTCGGCCACTTGGGTCGCTTAGCTTAGTCATCCAGCGACCTCGGTGCAAATTTTAGGACTAAAAATAATATTGTGAGGTGTGAGGTGTTCAGAATAGACTGAAAATGAGTGGAAATTATGGTTTTTGAGGTTAATAATACTTTGGGATCAAAATGACCCCCAAATTCTATGATTTAAGCTATTTTTTAGGGTTTTTTGAAAAAAACACCCGAATCCAAAACACACCCGAATCCGACAAAAAAAATTCGGTGAGGTTTTGCCAAAATGCGTTCGAACCCAAAACACGGCCGCGGAACCGAACCCAAAACCAAAACACAAAACCCGAAAAATTTCAAGTGCACATCCCTACTGAATACCCGTGCTTCGCTACGGGATTTCAAGTATACTCACAAAGTTTTATTGCACGGGAATCTGTAGTATCTGTGTCTTATTTTCTGGACAATGGGATATACCTAAAGTTCGTAAGCAAGAAAAAGTTCTGCACACTTTCACTCTTGGTGAACAAGCCAACCCGGCGATTCACACGTCCAAGTTTGGAGGTTCCAGGTCCTGTGCACAGGACCAGAACAGCACACAACACAAGTCCTTTGATAAGTATACAAAGTTATTTTACTTTTATTCTAATCTCTATTTTGAATCCCTACCATTCGTATGATCCTTATCCTTGTGCACTACTGTATCTCTATATCTTTTTCTGGGGGGCTCTCATTGGACCTGGACCATGACACACCCATACCTCCCAACTTTGCTTCTTTGCGGAGCGGGACACTCTCCCGAAAAGGGGGCATGGCCTATGAAAAGGGGGCGTGGCTAGCGGAGGACCCGCGATCGCGAGCCACGCCTCCGTTTTCGTCACTGAGGGGGCATGCCCAGCGCTCTGTGAGCCGCTGGCATGCTCCCTCTCCCTCTGACTCCACTGAATAGACGCTGTGCGCATGCGCACAGCGTCTATTCACCGCTGCTCTGCTAAGCAGGGCAGCGAGAGACAGAGCCTCCCAACTGACCCCCCCCCCCACCGTGGGACACTGTGGCCCGCGGGTGGGAAAGCGGGACAGTCCCCAAAAAACGGGACTGTCCCGTGAAAATCGGGACAGTTGGGATGTATGCACACCCCCTGCACTGGTGTTCCCTCTAGGAAGGGGGGGAAGGGGGCACTGGCCACAGGCTCAACAGCAGATCCCCTGCATTTAACTCTAATTTCACTCATTTTGGACCTGGTCCTCTGTAATCTCACCTGCTCGTTCACTGTTTCTAGGAACACACGGGCAGGCAGTAGATGCAGAACAGGAGCTAAGTGAGCTTTCCTTTCCAACCTACTGAATATAGTAGGGGCAATACATACATCAGTAGGCCCATACTCACTTGAACATAAATATAGTGCACATTGCTTCAGTTATACTATAATTACTAGAGATGAGCGCCTGAAATTTTTCGGGTTTTGGTTTTGGGTTCGGTTCCGCGGCCGTGTTTTGGGTTCGAACGCGTTTTGGCAAAACCTCACCGAATTTTTTTTGTCGGATTCGGGTGTGTTTTGGATTCGGGTGTTTTTTTTCAAAAAACACTAAAAAACAGCTTAAATCATAGAATTTGGGGGTCATTTTGATCCCAAAGTATTATTAACCTCAAAAACCATAATTTACACTCATTTTCAGTCTATTCTGAATACCTCACACCTCACAATATTATTTTTAGTCCTAAAATTTGCACCGAGGTCGCTGTGTGAGTAAGATAAGCGACCCTAGTGGCCGACACAAACACCGGGCCCATCTAGGAGTGGCACTGCAGTGTCACGCAGGATGTCCCTTCCAAAAAAACCCTCCCCAAACAGCACATGACGCAAAGAAAAAAAGAGGCGCAATGAGGTAGCTGTGTGAGTAAGATTAGCGACCCTAGTGGCCGACACAAACACCGGGCCCATCTAGGAGTGGCACTGCAGTGTCACGCAGGATGGCCCTTCCAAAAAACCCTCCCCAAACAGCACATGACGCAAAGAAAAAAAAGAGGCGCAATGAGGTAGCTGTGTGAGTAAGATTAGCGACCCTAGTGGCCGACACAAACACCGGGCCCATCTAGGAGTGGCACTGCAGTGTCACGCAGGATGTCCCTTCCAAAAAAACCCTCCCCAAACAGCACATGACGCAAAGAAAAAAAAGAGGCGCAATGAGGTAGCTGTGTGAGTAAGATTAGCGACCCTAGTGGCCGACACAAACACCGGGCCCATCTAGGAGTGGCACTGCAGTGTCACGCAGGATGTCCCTTCCAAAAAACCCTCCCCAATCAGCACATGATGCAAAGAAAAAGAAAAGAAAAAAGAGGTGCAAGATGGAATTGTCCTTGGGCCCCTCCCACCCACCCTTATGTTGTATAAACAAAACAGGACATGCACACTTTAACCAACCCATCATTTCAGTGACAGGGTCTGCCACACGACTGTGAAGAAGAAAGAAAAAAAAAACCACGGTTAGGTGGTATACAATTATGGACGGACTGCCTGCCGAGTGCAGACACAGAGGTAGCCACAGCCGTGAACTACCGTACTGTACTGTGTCTGCTGCTAATATAGACTGGTTGATAAAGAGATGTCTATGTAACTATGTATGTATAAAGAAGAAAGAAAAAAAAACCACGGTTAGGTGGTATACAATTATGGACGGACTGCCTGCCGAGTGCAGACACAGAGGTAGCCACAGCCGTGAACTACCGTACTGTACTGTGTCTGCTGCTAATATAGACTGGTTGATAAAGAGATGTCTATGTAACTATGTATGTATAAAGAAGAAAGAAAAAAAAAACCACGGTTAGGTGGTATACAATTATGGACGGACTGCCTGCCGAGTGCAGACACAGAGGTAGCCACAGCCGTGAACTACCGTACTGTACTGTGTCTGCTGCTAATATAGACTGGTTGATAAAGAGATGTCTATGTAACTATGTATGTATAAAGAAGAAAGAAAAAAAAAACCACGGTTAGGTGGTATACAATTATGGACGGACTGCCTGCCGAGTGCAGACACAGAGGTAGCCACAGCCGTGAACTACCGTACTGTACTGTGTCTGCTGCTAATATAGACTGGTTGATAAAGAGATGTCTATGTAACTATGTATCTATAAAGAAGAAAGAAAAAAAAAACCACGGTTAGGTGGTATACAATTATGGACGGACTGCCTGCCGAGTGCAGACACAGAGGTAGCCACAGCCGTGAACTACCGTACCGTACTGTGTCTGCTGCTAATATAGACTGGTTGATAAAGAGATGTCGTAGTAGTATGTATGTATAAAGAAGAAAAAAAAAACCACGGTTAGGTGGTATACAATTATGGACGGACTGCCTGCCGAGTGCAGACACAGAGGTAGCCACAGCCGTGAACTACCGTACTGTGTCTGCTGCGACTGGATGATAAATGATATAAAAAATATATATATATCACTACTGCAGCCGGACAGGTATATTATTATATATTATATAATGACGGACCTGCTGGACACTGTCTGTCAGCAGAATGAGTTTTATTTTTATAGAATAAAAAAAAAAAACAACACACAAGTGAAGTCACACGATGAGTGTTTAACTTTTTCAGGCAATCACAATATAAGTATACTACTAACTATACTGGTGGTCAGTGTGGTCAGGTCACTGGTCAGTCACACTGGCAGTGGCACTCCTGCAGCAAAAGTGTGCACTGTTTAATTTTAATATAATATTATGTACTCCCTGGCTCCTGCTATAACCTATAACTGGCACTGCAGTGCTCCCCAGTCTCCCCCACAATTATAAGCTGTGTGAGCTGAGCAGTCAGACAGATATATAATATATATAGATGATGCAGCACACTGGGCTGAGCCTGAGCAGTGCACACAGATATGGTATGTGACTGAGTCACTGTGTGTATCGCTTTTTTCAGGCAGAGAACGGATATATTAAATAAACTGCACTGTCTGGTGGTCACTCACTATATAATATTATGTACTCCTGGCTCCTGCTATAACCTATAACTGGCACTGCAGTGCTCCCCAGTCTCCCCCCACAATTATAAGCTGTGTGAGCTGAGCAGTCAGACAGATATATAATATATATAGATGATGCAGCACACTGGGCTGAGCCTGAGCAGTGCACACAGATATGGTATGTGACTGAGTCACTGTGTGTATCGCTTTTTTCAGGCAGAGAACGGATATATTAAATAAACTGCACTGTCTGGTGGTCACTCACTAGTAAAACTCTCTGCACTCTCTACACTTCTACAGTACTCCTCCTAGTCCTAAGCTCCTGTAAATCTCTCTCTCTTATAATCTAAATGGAGAGGACGCCAGCCACGTCCTCTCCCTATCAATCTCAATGCACGTGTGAAAATGGCGGCGACGCGCGGCTCCTTATATAGAATCCGAGTCTCGCGAGAATCCGACAGCGTCATGATGACGTTCGGGCGCGCTCGGGTTAACCGAGCAAGGCGGGAGGATCCGAGTCTGCTCGGACCCGTGAAAAAAAACCATGAAGTTCGGGCGGGTTCGGATTCAGAGAAACCGAACCCGCTCATCTCTAATAATTACCCATCCTTGAGGGACACAAGTATACTTTATCAAAATCTAAATAGTTGTTAACACCTATATATCATTATAATATTACAACTATCCACTCTGCATGCTATACGAGTATATCTTATTAAAAATCTGAATTAATACAAACCATGGCCCTCATTCCGAGTTGATCGGTCGCAAGGCGAATTTAGCAGAGTTACACACGCTAAGCCGCCGCCTACTGGGAGTGAATCTTAGCTTCTTAAAATTGCGACCGATGTATTCGCAATATTGCGATTACTAACTACTTAGCAGTTTCAGAGTAGCTCCAGACTTACTCTGCCTGTGCGATCAGTTCAGTGCTTGTCGTTCCTGGTTGACGTCACAAACACACCCAGCGTTCGCCCAGGCACTCCCACCGTTTCTCCGGCCACTCCTGCGTTTTTTTCCGGAAACGGTAGCGTTTTCAGCCACACGCCTCTGAAACGCCGTGTTTCCGCCCAGTAACACCCATTTCCTGTCAATCACATTACGATCGCCGGAGCGAAGAAAAAGCCGTGAGTAAAAATACTTTCCTCATAGTAAAGTTACTTGGCGCAGTCGCAGTGCGAACATTGCGCATGCGTACTAAGCGGATTTTCATTGCGATGCGATGAAAAATACCGAGCGAACAACTCGGAATGAGGGCCAATATATTTCTAAACACACATCCTTGACTTGTGCAGTTGTGCAAACCTGTTGGATATCACATATCAATGACTAATACCATTACTACTATAGGGTAATTCTACTTTGATATCCTACACCAAAGTTATTTCTTATATTATTGTAATTTTGTTTTTCTCTGACGTCCTAGTGGATGCTGGGAACTCCGTAAGGACCATGGGGAATAGCGGCTCCGCAGGAGACTGGGCACAAAAATAAAAGCTTTAGGACTACCTGGTGTGCACTGGCTCCTCCCCCCATGACCCTCCCCCAAGCCTCAGTTAGATTTTTGTGCCCGGCCGAGAAGGGTGCACACTAGGGGCTCTCCTGAGCTTCTTAGTGAAAGTTTAGTTTTAGGTTTTTTATTTTCAGTGAGACCTGCTGGCAACAGGCTCACTGCATCGAGGGACTAAGGGGAGAAGAAGCGAACTCACCTGCGTGCAGAGTGGATTGGGCTTCTTAGGCTACTGGACACCATTAGCTCCAGAGGGACCGAACACAGGCCCAGCCTCGGAGCTCGGTCCCAGAGCCGCGCCGCCGGGCCCCCTTACAGAGCCAGAAGCAAGAAGAGGTCCGGAAAAATCGGCGGCAGAAGACATCAGTCTTCAACAAGGTAGCGCACAGCACTGCAGCTGTGCGCCATTGTTACTCAGGCACACTTCACACTTCGGTCACTGAGGGTGCAGGGCGCTAGGGGGGGGGGGGGGCGCCCTGAGCAGCAATGTAAACACCTTGGCTGGCATAAATACACCACATATAACCCCCAGGGCTATATGGATGTATTTTAACCCCTGCCAGAACTCACCAAAAAAGCGGGAGAAAAGGCCGCTGAGAAGGGGGCGGAGCCTATCTCCTCAGCACACTGGCGCCAATTTTCCATCACAGCTCCGCTGGAAGGACGTCTCCCTGACTCTCCCCTGCAGTCCTGCACGACAGAAAAGGGTAAAAAAAGAGAGGGGGGGCACTAATTTGGCGCAGTTTTGATACTAACAGCAGCTATAAAGGAAAAGCACATTTTATAGTGGTATTCCTGTCTATATATAGCGCTCTGGTGTGTGCTGGCATACTCTCCCTCTGTCTCCCCAAAGGGCTAGTGGGGGTCCTGTCCTCTATCAGAGCATTCCTTGTGTGTGTGCGGTGTGTCGGTACGATTGTGTCGACATGTTTGAGGAGGAAAATGAGATGGAGGCGGAGCAATTGCCTATTATACAGTTGTCACCCCCTAGGGAGTCGACACCTGAGTGGATGAGCTTATGGAAGGAATTGCGTGACAGTGTCAGCTCTTTACGACAGACAGTTGACGACATGAGACAGCCGGCTACTCAGCTTGTGCCTGTCCAGGGGTCTCAAATGCCATCAGGGGCTTTAAAAACGCCCGTTACCTCAAATGGCAGACACAGACACGGATACTGACTCCAGTGTCGATGATGAGGAGACAAACGTGACTTCCACTAGGGCCACACGTTACATGATTGAAGCAATGAAAAATGTATTGCATATCTCTGATAATACAAGTACCACTAAAAAGGGTATTATGTTTGGTGAGAAAAAACTGCCTGTAGTTTTTCCTGTATCCGAGGAATTAAATGAAGTGTGTGATGAGGCGTGGGTTTCCCCCGATAAAAAACTGATAATTCCTAAAAGGTTATTAGCATCGTACCCTTTCCCGCCAGAGGATAGGGCACGTTGGGAAACACACCCTAGGGTGGATAAAGCGCTCACACGTTTGTCTAAACAGGTAGCACTACCCCTCTCCTGATACGGCCGCCCTTAAGGAACCTGCCGATAGAAAGCTGGAGAATATCCTAAAATGTATATACTCTCACACGGGTGTTATACTGCGACCAGCAATCGCCTCAGCCTGGATGTGCAGTGCGGGCCTGGCGTGGTCGGATTCCCTGACTGAAAATATTGATACCCTAGATAGGGACAGTATATTACTGACTATAGAGCATTTGAAGGATGCATTTCTATATATGCGTGATGCACAGAGGGATATTTGCCGACTGGCATCAAGAGTTAGCGCGCTGTCCATTTCTGCAAGAAGAGGTTTATGGACGCGGCAGTGGTCAGGTGATGCGGATTCTAAAAGGCACATGGAAGTATTGCCTTATAAGGGGGAGGAGTTATTTGGGGTAGGTCTATCAGACCTGGTAGCCACGGCAACTGCTGGAAAATCCACATTTTTACCCCAGGTAGCTTCTCAACCTAAGAAGACGCCGTATTATCAGGCGCAGTCCTTTCGGCCCCATAAGGGCAAGCGGGCAAAAGGCGCCTCATTTCTGCCCCGTGGCAGAGGGAGAGGAAAAAGGCTGCAACAAACAGCCAGTTCCCAGGAACAAAAGCCCTCTCCCGCCTCCGCAAAGTCCTCAGCATGACGCTGGGGCTTTACAAGCGGACTCAGGCACGGTGGGGGCCCGTCTCAAGAAGTTCAGTGCGCAGTGGGCCCACTCGCAAGTGGACCCCTGGATCCTTCAGGTGGTATCTCAGGGGTACAAATTGGAATTCGAGACGTCTCCCCCTCGCCGTTTTCTAAAGTCTGCTTTACCGACGTCTCCCTCAGACAGGGAGGCAGTATTGGAAGCCATTCACAAGCTGTATTCCCAGCAGGTGATAATCAAGGTACCCCTCCTACAACAGGGAAAGGGGTACTATTCCACACTATTTGTGGTACCGAAGCCGGACGGCTCGGTGAGACCAATTTTAAACCTAAAATCCTTGAACACTTACATACAAAGGTTCAAATTCAAGATGGAGTCACTCAGAGCAGTGATTGCAAACCTGGAAGAAGGGGACTATATGGTGTCTCTGGACATCAAAGATGCTTACCTACATGTCCCAATTTACCCTTCTCACCAAGGGTACCTCAGGTTTGTGGTACAGAACTGTCACTATCAGTTTCAGACGCTGCCGTTTGGATTGTCCACGGCACCCCGGGTCTTTACCAAGGTAATGGCCGAAATGATGATACTCCTTCGAAGGAAGGGAGTTTTAGTTATCCCTTACTTGGACGATCTCCTAATAAGGGCAAGATCCAGGGAACAGTTGGAAGTCGGAGTAGCACTATCTCAGATAGTGCTGCGCCAGCACGGTTGGATTCTCAATATTCCAAAATCGCAGCTGATCCCGACGACACGACTTCTATTCCTAGGGATGATCCTGGACACAGTCCAGAAAAAGGTGTTTCTCCCGGAGGAGAAAGCCAGGGAGTTATCCGAACTAGTCAGAAATCTCCTAAAACCAGGCCAAGTCTCAGTGCATCAATGCACAAGGGTCCTGGGAAAGATGGTGGCTT